>NC_052398.1:8381539-8615765 GCF_009389715.1 Phoenix dactylifera | reverse complement strand
TTTTTCTTGCTTCTGCATTGTCATGAGTTTTCTGGTGCTTCATCGTATCTGCTTCGTTCACAATCTCCTATAAATCTTGCCCGATCAAAATAATATTTGATGCAGGCCTTCCAATATGCATAACTGGTGGTGTTATAATTTTTTGATCCCAATACTAGAGATGGTAGTAGCTTCAGCCACGATGATTCATCTCTTGAATCACCAAACAAGAGTCCACACGCTTGCACTACCGCACAGCGAATTACTGGAAGCTCTTTAACCATGCCGAACTACGAATATATGAATAACTGATCTCCAAGCCTATGGCTTTGATTCCATATAGAACGGTATGCTATGCGAAGTAGATCAACCATGCTGGCCCAAGATATAGAACAAATACCAAATAAAAAACAGAAAAGAGATATTGGAAGAAGGCCATGTTTGGGGGAGCTGTTGGCAGTAGAGCTTTTGAAAGTAGAACTGTTGGAAGTAGAGCTTTCTGAAGTAGAGCTTTTATAAAAAGTTGTTTGCTGTTTGGTAACTACATTTATGAAGTGTTTGACACTTTAACATGTATTTGGTAAACAAACTGAGAAAGTATTTTTGTATGATAAAATTACCATAATGGATATTACATAGTATTATACAACAAAGCATAATAAAATATAATATATTAATACATAAATATATAATATAGTATAATATTATTGTAATGTAATATAATATTATTATAATATAGTAATATAGCATTGTATACTATAGTATAATAATTTAATATAATATTAAATTATTTCATATAACATATCAATGTGTTACGATATAATATAATATTATATTATATTATAGTATAATACAATAATAGGATACAAGAATACCTTTTCTTGCAGGAAGGAAGTCTGATCCACGGCTAGGATTCTTTGTTAGGGCTCCATCATATTTTTAGGTTTATAAAGGGACAAAGTATGTAATTGTTATATTTTATTAAGGATATTTTGGTCAAAAAAATAGTTTTCTGACAAAGCTCAAAACAGCTTTTTCGGAAAGCTCCAAAATGGTGTTTTTTCCAAAAGCTATTTTTAGCTTTCTGAAAAAACTAAAACAGCTTTTCGAAATTTTGACCAAACATTTTTTTTCATCCAAAAGTGCTTTTGAAGAGCCAGAAAGTGCTTTTTGGCCCTCCAAAAGCTCCCCTAAACAGAGCCGAAAATTAATTAGGAGAGATAAAAAATATTTAATTAAAGAAATTAAACCACACAAAAAAGCTCTCTCTCACTCCTCACCAAGAACAAGGACTTTCACTCTCTTCTTCCTCTTTTCTCATGCCACGGATCTCTTTAAATAGAGTATCATATAGGTAAGATGTTTATTCTTACTCAATTCAAAACTGATAAGACTAATCACTACTAAAGGATAAGAATATTGAATACTAAGTAGAAAAACTAGAAATAGAATCCTGAAGTCACGACAACTAAAAGGAATATTGGACTAGCAATGCATCTCACAATGTTCAGCCTACAGCACAGCACCCATCGTATTCCGACATCCTACGGTGAAGCTAGGCGTTTGCACTTCAAACACCATCGCGCATCTCCTTCCAATTGATTAGGAGAAACTCGTACACCTAAAAACGTCGTTCAATGCATGCATCACAAATCCATGAACCATTTCTACTGAAATCTGAAATCCACCGATAGATTGGACAAAACCCAGAAAAAAGCTTCCCAATCCAATCATAAGCGATGCCAGAACCATGAAGAAGATCGCGAACAATCACGAAGCAAGCATCTTATCGACTAATAGCCAAGAACCAGCGCCAATAAGACCATAAGCAGCCAGAAAGCCACGAAGAAGTACTTGCTTGATGACCAAGGATCCGCAGGCCGGACGACGACGTAGACGAAGTTGAGGTTCCCGTCGCACTTCTTTGATGGCGCAGGCCGTCCACCTGGTTCCCAGCTGGCGCGGAGGGTGGGCGTCGCCTTGATGTAATCCACGACGGATTCTCGTCAGAAGGCCTGAATCCATCTGTCGCCACCACCATTGCTCTCGGTTTCTCAAAATCTAAACAGGACAGAAGCTGAGAATAAGAAGAAGAAATGATCTGGTGTCTTGAAGAGGGATAGCCGACAACCGATTCAATGAACCTAACCGGCTTTTTATTTCTGTAACAAAAAATCCTGTTGACTAAATCTCAAACATCTGGTCCAGAAACTTTCTAAAACTGTAATTCCCGGTTCCTGAGCCCCTCTTATTTAGAAAAAAAAAAAGATGCCGAAAATGCCCCCGCCCCTCCAGATCTCGCATCCCCCCGAAGAAGAAGATGAAGAAGAAACGGCCAGCATCGGCCGCCGCCGACCACGGCCCGCCCCCTCCGAGCCCCCTCCCGCGGCCGCCTCCGGCCCGGCCAGCCCTTCCGCGGCCGCGCCGCCGGGAATGCCTCCGCCCCCGCCCCCACGGTGGGGTGGTGCCGAAGAAGAGGAAGAAGGGCGCCCTCCCGCGTCCTGCGGCCGTCGCCGGCCGCGGCCCACCCTCCTCCAGCGTCCACCATGGCCCGGCCCCTTTCCGGCGCCGCCGGCCTCGCGGAGGAGAGGAATTCTCCGCTGGCCAGCCGCGGCAGCCCCAGGCGGCGGCCCGGCCCCCTTCCGGCGCCGCCGGCTCGCGGGAGGAGGAGAAGAAGAAAGAAGAAGGGAAGAGAGAAGAAAAAAAAAAAGAAAAAGAAAAGAAGAAAAGGAATGAAAAAGAAAATAAAGAAAAAAAAAGAGAAAAATAAAGAAAAATAAATAAATAATGCATACATAAATATTTATATTTATATGAATCAACTAATAAATAAATAAATAAATAAATAATATAATAAAAAATATATTGTATTGAAATAAAATAATAAATAAATAAATAAATAAATAAATAAAGCCGCCGTGGCCTGGCCTTCTTCTGGCGCCACCAGGCTTAAGGGAGGAGAAAATAGAAGAAGAGCAAAAAAAAAAAAAAATAGAAAAAAATAAAAATAAATATATATATATATATGAATGAACGAATAAATAAATAAAATAATAAATAAATATATATTAAGTGTGTTTTAAGCTTATTTAACTGTGTGCCGAGATGATTTAATTGTGTGCCAGACTAGATTAAGTATATTCCAAGTTTATTTAAATGTGTGACGAGATGATTTAACTGTGTGCTAGACTATATGAAGTGTTCAAACATTGATTAATTGTGTGCCAAGCTTACTTAAATGTGTGTCAATGCATTTGATGCCAAGCTTACTAAACTATTTTTCTTTATTTTTTATTTTTTATTTTTTTCTTTTTTTCTTTCCTTTTCTTCTTTCTT
This sequence comes from Phoenix dactylifera, assembly GCF_009389715.1. Lineage (NCBI taxonomy): Eukaryota > Viridiplantae > Streptophyta > Magnoliopsida > Arecales > Arecaceae > Phoenix > Phoenix dactylifera. The sequence continues at coordinate 8,612,450 of NC_052398.1, read as the reverse complement.
TTTTTTTTCTTTTCTTCTATTTCCTCCTCCCGTAAGGCCGGTGGCGCCAGGAGGAGGCCGAGTTATGGCAGTCGCGGCTGCAGCGGCTTTTATTTATTTATTTATTCTTCATTTATTTATCATTTTATTTCAATACAATATATTTTTATTATTTTATTTATTTTTTTATTTTTTTATTTTTTCTTTTATTTTTTTCTTTTTTTTTCTTCTCTTTTTTCCTTCTTCTTCTTTCTTCTCCTCCCACGATGTCGCTAGCACCGGAAGGGGGCCGAGCCATGGTGGCCTCATGAGGGGGCTTGGGAGGGGGCCGGGCCGCCGGCAGCGGCAGCCGCGACTGGCTAGCGGCCGCGAATAGCCAGTAAAGAATTCTTCTCCTCCCGCAAGGCCGACGGCGCCAAAAAGGGGTCGGGCCGTGGTGGACGCGAGAGGAAGGTGGGCTATGGCCGCGCCCTTTTTCCTCTTCTTCGGCGCCTCCCCACCGTTTTTGGGGGGGGGGGGTGGGCTGCGGGAGGGGACCCAGCCACGCCCCCTCCCCCCTCTTCTTCAGTGGGATGCGAGATCAGTAGGAGCATTTTTATCTCAAAATAAAATATTAAATTATGGCTGAACTGGTCGTTAAACAATCGGTAGGAATTAAAAGTAAGAAACCGGTCAAAAAAAAAAGTACCAGCCAGTGATTTTCCCTTATTTCGAAAAATTACTTCCCCATCCTTCAAATAACTCCTCTGTAACAAAAAAAAATCTGTAATTTCCACTTTTCGAAAAATTACTTCCCCATCCTTCAAATAACTCCTCTGTAACAAATAAAAATCTGTAATTTCCCCTTTTTATTTCCCCTCCCATTCCCTGGGGTTTATAGCAGAGGAATAAAGAGGCCGCTGCCGCTCCTGAAGAATCGGATGTGGGCTTGGGCGGGCAGGAAAGCTAACCGGGAAACGGGAAACCGGAAGCGTGTGGGAGAATCGGCAATCACCCGCTTTAACCCCTGCACCAAGCGGGCCCACAGTGCACGTGGAGAGGCTAGCTTACGCAGATGACGTCCCGCTTGACCCGGAGGCGGATAGGCTTGATGTGTATCCTCCTTATCCGTACTGCTATTTTTTGATGTGTTTTCCATGTGAGTTGTTTGAAAAGCAGAACATAAATAATCTGATCATCGGTGATATAAAATTATCATATTTCTTGGATATGCTATATTTCAGTAATTAATTTTTTTAAAAAATATTTATGATAATCTATTTGATATTCAATAGAAATTCAAAAATACTAACCATAAAATACCGATATATTCTATAAAATATATTTATGAATTATATATACATTATAATAAAATATTAATATGTTTATTAATATATTAATTATTAATATGTTCTATAAACATATTTATTAGTCATATGAATTATTAACCCTATGAAGATATATTAATTTTAAAATAAATTAATATTCTTATTTATACCTATAATATATTATTTTTAATACTAATATTTATTTTGATTAGAAAATACCACAATAGAGGTAATATATTAAATAATTCCATTAGATAAATATAAAGTACAGTAATATATTTCTACTATAATTAAAAATTATCATTGAAAAATAATATGATATAATATGATTAATAATATATTTTAATATAATATATCCTAAATACAATCATATATATAATATTGATATATTATGTTAGCAGTATATTAATATATCAATTTTTTTGTTGTTTAAGAGATATTTCTATCCTCAAATTTCAGCCCAAGATCACTATCCAAGGGTGATCTTGGATTTTCGACCTCAATGATAGATATTCATCACTTGATTGTATGGTGCTGTGATGACGAGGTAATTTAGATCACTACCACATAGGATCATCATGGTGTTACTAAATATGGTGATTTTATTACCTCCATCCACATTATCTTTAATTTTGTGATAATTATCCTATACCAAACACCTCAAAAAATATGCATTTTATTTGCTTTTATACGGTCATTCAAAAAGCATACATTAGTAATTCTTGATTTTATCTCTTGTGTGTATATATATAATATTTGATAAGATTTGGCATTTGATTTGTCTGATATTTACAATATAATGCTATATTAAGATTTTAGGAATCTTAATTAGGATGCTATTTTGTTATGATTCTCATAATTGCATGCTATAATTATTAAGAATATTATTTTGTGCTAATAATGTTCCTTGCAACTTGTATCTTTCTCACAACGCCACTTATTGCACAGAGAATAATATTTATAATAGTAGCCAACTAGTTTATTAACCATCATTTTAGTTTTTAGCTTCTTCCTCGGACATTATATATTATACATACATACATACATACATATATCCACATATATATATATATATATATATATATATATATATATATATATATATATATATATATATATATATATATATGTGTGTGTGTGTGAGAATTAAAGTATCATCTATCATTACCTATATTATGGCTATTATATAACTATCAAGTTTATTTTTTATCTTTGTCTTTCCACCAAATCAAATATATTTTATGAAATTTAATCTTACAGATCAATCCCATGGTTACTAAGAAAACAAATTTGATTTACCTTTATCCCATTACAATGGATCCCCATCAAAATTGTCATTGATCATTGTAATAGTTATAATAGTCAATACGCGCCAAGTCCATCAAAATTTGTATTACCTATGTTTAAAAGAATAGTTTATAACAGTATTTATTCGTCATTATAGTTGAAAAAAATGAATAATAAAAAAAATCATTGTTGATCAAATGAGTTTACTAATTATTGATCAAATAAAAAATTATTTTTGAACCTATAGAAAAAATTAAGTTATTGCCATGATCTTATTTATCTGATGATTTCAATTATTTCTATAATGATTATTTTTTAGATATCAATTATTAATATATCTTAGCATTTACCGATCCAAAATCATCATAATTTTGACTGCTTTCAATGAAATAGAGTGAAAAACAATGATTGAAGAAATCTACCATCCCATTATTATGGGCTCGTGCCAAAAAGTCATTTTTAATCATTATAATGATCTAACGACCTCTTTTTTTTTTTGTCTTTGTAATGGGAGGCAATGGTATTTTTGTCCCTAAAAAATTAGCGGTGAAAAGTTGCATAATAGCTAATTAGCCATTGCTTTTTGTCACGCTATTACAATGGAACAATAGCTAATTAATGACCATATTTATTATAAAAATATTGATACACAGGACAACATATCCCCTCCTAAACCAGTATAAAGGCTGAAATTTTTTAAAGCATGCAGTGAATGTTATAAGAACCATTGTCCTTGTTCTTGTGGATATCCTGATAGAGGGTCCGAAATCGTCGTGCCGGCCTGAAACCATGATACAATTATTTAAAAGCAAAAAAGTCTTTACCACCGCCGCAACGAACGATGAAATGGACAGGTGTCATCGAGGAGCCAGCTAACGCCAATATCGGAAGAAAAGAGGTGGGAATAGTCTGATATTATAATATATTTTTTTATAAAAATAATAATTAATATAACTACATCCTGCCAAGTCAGAAGAAAGTAAAAAGTACAATAAGAGCGGAAGCCCTACAGTGGGCGTCTATAAGAACTCTCCAAAATATCGTGCAACATACGAGGCGATCCAGTCTACTATCATGTTCGTCTTTCGGAAGACATGTGCTATTTGGTACATATCCAACTCCACTACCAGTCTGCGTGTCTCACGAATAAGTGGATAACCATCTTCATACCTAGTACATATTTTTAAAGTTTTCAAAAATGATAAAATCTATATATTGATATCGTGTAAGTAAATTATTATGAATATAATTATAAATATGAGGATGGCAGCGGCGAGATTAATGAGAAAACAGATTCTTTTACTTGTGCATCTTTTGATGGCTGTGATCCGAAGATGGATGGCCATCAAATATGATAGACCACAAGCATATATAATATCATATTCGGTATATATTGTTTGATGGCTGTCTGATGACAGCCATCGGGAATTGTATAGCCATACTTTATGGCGTATGGAAGTGTGACCCATACACCGTCGAGGAACCTGATTGTATTGTGGAATCAGGAGAAATAACCATCACCGATGACTATGAGGAGCCACAAGGTTTCAACCATATACGCTCTAATCACTTAGGATACCATCGCCCGCACCATTGATTGCTTTCATAATATACCTGACAATTTGATCACATATTGCCACTGCCACCTATATGAATGCTCCGATTGGAGTCTAGAACGAGATGCCTTTGGACTTATGATCAAAGCCCCTAGACTTGTCCTCCAATGCCGATAAAATTAAGCTTATAAGGTTGTTGCTGAGAATTACATATGAGATTTAGTTCCATATTAAATAATAAGTGGACAGAAAATGAATTGATATAGATGTTTGAGCCCAAGTAGTTTCAGTTTTTAAATTGAATTGAATTCTAACTTATATATCAAGATTTTTTTCTAGTTGGACTAAAACTTTCTGCTTCAAAGTCCAGTTAGGTTGGAGTTGTATATCAAAATCTTCTTTTGGTTGGATCCACACCATACGTTTTCATCCCTCCAACAACTCCTTTTTGGGAGACCTACCATAATGGAACTCCCAACTATGACTGTAGGTGAGAAGGGAAGCGTCAATGGCCACATCTTTGAGATGAAAAAGAGTTGAGAAAGATACAAGGGCCAAGATCCCTAGTAGAGAGAGAGAGAGAGAGAATGATAGCAATTTAGAAGAGATTTTTCTTGGATAAAAAGATATTTAACCAGTTAGACTTAATAACCTATTACTATTTACTCGATCAGAATTTAACTCATCAACGCCATGTTTAAGACAACAGAGCAGGTTGATCTTTTCTGATCTGCGCGTATATGTAGGTCTAGCATGGCTCTGCAACTATTTGGTTTATAAAAGAAAAAAAATATCGTATTCATAAATGGTAGGTTGTTGCTGCCTTAACTATTCACAATCTGATCCGGCATCAATTAGTATATTCAAGAACAAGTTATAGGTACTAAAAAAAACAGTAAAAAGATGGCATATCAATGGAGAGCTATCACTAGATGAATGAGAGGTTACTGAATATGGATGACAATGATCTATAATAACAATTCTTTGATAGCTAGATACATTCTAAAACTCATTATCTACACCAAATAACTAAATAGCAAATGAAATTCATAATATGTATGAAAAAAGGATTGTTGGGATTTAACACGACCAGTGATATCATAAATAGATCCTCGCCATCTAAAAGAAAAGGCCTGTAGGTAGTCTTTGTCTAGGTGCTAACCTACAAGGTCGGGAAGCCACCCCTCCGAGCAACATAAAAAATGCTACATGCAAAGGCTTGTTAAGTAATTAAGTTGTGCCGATACCTTGACAGCATATGGAACAAAGCTTCTTTTTGGCTTGAAGATTCTTCACAAAATAGAGGCTGACGAAAACATTGACATATTGTGCCTTTTTTTATATAAATAATAACATTTTATTTCCTTAGTATATATTAAATGGACTCAACCGAACAAGAAGCTTGCTATTTAAGATGTGAATCAGCGTCTGACCCATACGTCATGCCTAGCCATGCAAATGTAGACATTGTTTTCTATGTTAAGATACTGAGCATCTACTATAGCCATTTAGCACCATCTTAACAAACAATCTACATGTCAAACCACTCACTCTCGTACATCTCCACTCCACCGCCTAAGGTGATGTTTCTTGTCGCACCCGCGAAGTTAAAAACTCCATGATAGATAATCTTTTTGCTTGAGTTGCATCTCTTTGTGGTGGTATGCGGTGAGATTGATCAAGCAAGTCTGTAGCCATATGAGATTTTTTTTTATTTATAATAAAACTGAAATTTTGTTCATACCAATCTAGAAGAAATACATCTATATGCATCTGATAATAAAATATACAAAAAATCAATAGTAGAAAGTAGTTTAAATATGTTTAGCCATATATATTACCACCCAAAAAGAATCGATCTCTTTCCATTTCAGCCTTAATACACTACTACCTATCAATAATAGATGTTAGAATTTGACTTGCCATGCCTACGTGCTAGTCCAATGAAGAAAGATACACTTTAGCGAGAGTTCAGCAGCATCAGAGGACGTTGCCAGTGTGATCCCATGTATATAGTTCATTCATACTCCCGAAGGGTGGGTCTGAATTACTATTCTAGTTACCTGATCAAGGATAACTTGTGGTATTAAAAATTTTAGACGAAGAAAGATAAATTGGCCGTTGTTAGCAACTAGTTTGGTTGATTTTGGCCAACGTAACGTTAATTTGGAGCAGATTACTTGGCTCCACCATGATACATGGAGACAAAAAAGTGTCACATTCCTCTCACGTCTCACCCACCTGCTCTCACAAACTTTACCGGCCCAAGTGGCTGAGCAGTGGTCATTTCCACGCCTCGGAACAAATGAGAGAAGGGCAACAGCCCCAAGCAAAGCGCATTTATTTTGCTTCGGCTTGTCGTCAGGGAAAAGCCAAACCGCCGGGCACTCCCGTAATTCCTCCCGATCTCCATGCCTTTTTTAATGACGAAAAGGCCGCGACTCCATAACGCCGTCTTAAAAGCCCCTTCGGGACGGACGACAGGACACGAGACGAACAAAAGGGTACCCTTTTCCAGATCGAAATCCAGACGGCCCAATCCCGTTCTCCCGGAGTCGCTCGCCGGAGGAGCGATGAAGAGGCGTTGCGACGGATCCGACGGCGGGGTCTCCAGATCGCCGCCGAAGAGGCGAACAAGAAGCGGAAGAGCGAAAAGGGGGCGGAGGCGGAGATGGCGGCGGTGGAACTGGGGGAGGACCTGGTGTTCGAGGTGCTGAAACGGGCGGACGCGAGGACGCTGGCGGCGGCGGCGTGCGTGAGCCGGCGGTGGCGGATGATGGCGGAGGATGAGCGGCTTTGGGAGGCGGTGTGCGTCCGCCACTGGGCCAGCATCGGGTGCGGCAACCAGCAGCTCCGGTCGGTGGTGCTCGCCCTGGGGGGGTTCCGCCGCCTCCACTCCGTCTACCTTCTCCCCCTGCTCAAGCCCTCCCTCCGCCGCCCTGCGGCCATTCCCCCACTACACCTCCCAGCCACCGCCACCGCCGCCGCCGGTGGGGGGCTGCCGGCGCGGTGGGGGAAGGACGAGGTCCAACTTTCCCTCTCCCTCCTCTCCATCGGCTACTTCGAGAAGATGAACCCCAACTACAAGCGGGGCGGAGACGGGTCTTGACGAGGACCGCGGGCGAGCCACCGGATCTCGTGGATCTCGGTTTTAGACCCACCCTCTTTTTCCTTCTTCTTCTAATTTCTAATTTCGATTTTTTTATTTTTATTTTTATTTTTATTCTCTGCCGTTGCTGTTGTGGTTTGCTCCAGAGGTGTGTGTTCTCTTTGTTTCTAATTCTGTGTAAACTTTATGGACCGTTGAATCCAACTTCCCCCACGTTTTCTCTTTTATTGTGTAAATTTTACTGCCTGATTTGGTTTGAGTCTTGGCCTTTGGGGATGTGGGTTATTGGGGGAGAAGAAAACTTGGGGGTACGGAAAGGGGAGCGGAAGAGGTCGAAGGGAAAGTGGGAGTTAGTGCTGGGTTGAAGGCGGGTATTCCCATTTTTTCTTTTTGTTCTTCTAATTGGATAGTTTAATAAATGTGGATTGGTTTCCATTGGCAGTGTTGGATTTTATTTGGCTGTAAAGACAAAAGAGAAGGGCGACGGGAAGGAACACCGAAGAGGCAAAAAAAAAAAAAGGGCGGACTTCTTATTATTTAGTCATATTCTTTCCTTCTTTTTTTTTTTGTTGAATCGGCAGCTCAGTACTGCTTTGTACTGCTTTAGTTATATTCTTTTAATGCACATCTTAAGGAAAAAATTCTAAAATTCTAAATTCTTTCTACTGATAAAATCATTTTATGATTAAAAATTGTAATACATACTATGTATCTAAATAATATATATTAAGTAAATTAGTTATTTAACAAGTTAATATATATATTTAAGTAAATAGATATATAGTTAGATGCACACTTAATAAACTAGTCATATTTAATAAATTAGTCATCTAATAGTTTAATATATATTTTTAAATAAATTAATACATTGTTTTCATAATATCATATTTATCAATACATACTATATGACCGACGATATGCATTTGTTCACTTTCTAATACATACTGAAAGTTTATCTGATATATATCTAGTAATGATTCAATACACACTGCCAAGTAAATCGATTTATGATTTTCAGAATATTTTTTTATCAGTACGCATTATATGGTCAGATAATACATGCTAAGTAATTAATTATTTCGTATTTATTTTTAAAAAAGTTAGAGGTTGACGGGCTCTGTTAGTAGTATGAGTTTTATTTTTATTTGACTTTTAGGTATCATTTTTAAGATGGATGCAGGAGAATTGGTGATAAAATAAGAGTTTTGTCTTATATAATTTTTGTTCGAAAGGAATACGGACAAAGTGGTTTTTTCTAAAGTATTTTGGGCCGCTTCTGGAGGAGGGCTTGTGCAATTATCCATGTGGATTGTTAGAAGAAAGTATGTGGAGTTTCCCTCGAACTCTGATATTGGATTATCTACTTCAAATTGAAGAGAGTATTTTTTTTTTGAAGGTGGGTTTAATTAATGCATTTGTATGCTATTTGCCTCTTCATGGCATATGATTGGTTATAATTAGTCATAAATAGCGTAGCAGGTATGCCAATTGACACTTGACACAGGACAAGCATTCAAGCATGCGAGAGGTGGGAGACATTCAATAGTATGGAATGGACAATTGTGACTATTTGAACCAATTAAAAAGAAAAAGAATTGCCTCCAAAAAAAAGAGTTAATTGATGTCTATTATTGATCTGGAATCAGGAGAGGGTTTGATGGATCTTGTGATCATATTAATTGGTGTTGCTCTTAGGAATATGATGATTATGCTTTTAATAGCTCAAAGTTTTTTTTCCTCAAAAAAAAAAAAAAAAACTAATCCCCAGAGCTTTGATCAATTGCACAAAAGGATTTTCCATGGCAGCATAACAAAATGTATCAACCATGATGCAAAAACCCTAAGCCTTTTAAAAAATACACATCAATAAACCAAGACAAGCCTTTTTATCTAGCATAGACAATCTGGTTAGCCATTTACAAGGGAGTGATAGAATTGAATTAGCCAAGTCCGTACATCCTAATAATGGATGCATAATTTGTTATGAAATAAATAAATAAATTTTAAGTTAAAAGCACAAAGGCAAAACTAGTGCACATTGTGACACCATTAAATTTATTAATATACCATTAATAAATTTATATAGGTACACATGTAGTTAGGACCATGTGTATTAATGTAATTCTCAATCTTGTAGTAGCACCTTATCTGATATAGTTGATTACCTTTTAGGATAACGTGGATGATATTGAAGAGAGGCTATTTTTGTGTTTTAAACCCATGACCACTACATCCAATATAGTTGATTACTTTTAGGATAACATGGATGATATTGAGGAGAGATTATTTTTGTGATTTGAATCGTAACCACCAGGTCAAAATGGAATGATCTTACTATAACCCTTACTACATCCAAGAGAAGAAAATTTCTTAAAAGGATAAAAATTTGCTTCTCGGCTCTTGTTAACCCTCAAAATAGTAGAATTTAATATTAAATTTTGGATTGTTAGAAGTTTCTCAAATTTACTTGTGGGCTCTTGTTGACCCTCAAAATGATGAATTTCATATTGAAACTTTGGATTGATGAAAGTTTGGCGGCTCATGGGAGTTCAAATACGAATTTAGATTGGAGCATAATGATGATCTCACAAATAATTTGTTACCCTCATCTTGGTAGATGTTGTGCAAAATCATATCTCTTGTCCACTAACCACACTAATTTTCAACAATTTTAGCCCAACTTTATAAAATTTATAGTTATGATGGGTTTCTCTTCTTGAATCTCCCAAATTTCTGGAATTTTTGAGGATCATTATGATAATTCCTTAGTAATTTGCTTTATAAGGAAAAGCTAGAAGCTTATGCTTGGAATGCCTAGTTAAAAACATGGGAAAAATTAATTATGACCTTTCCTTGAATCACCATATAATGATTGGGGTCTAGCAATATTTCATTTTAGTCCCCTGTGTGCATGTGCAAGAGAAGTGAATAAGTGTAAGCTACGCTGCCCGACAGTATGGAGTATTGACCACATCGAGAGATAGGCCCTGAAGCAATTAGGAATAAGCGGAACCAATGTATTCTAATTTCTTGCCTTGCACTAGCCATCCTTGCTTTATACATGCATGTCACTGTTTCATATGCATTGTGCCCTTCTTTAACACGCTTATACTTTATTTCGTGCACAAGCCAAAACTTAAGTTTACATAGCCATTAAAACAAGGGATTAAGAATAAAATTCTTGATTAACAAGCCCCAATCATTAAATGACATTTTAATGAGGGGCACGAAGTTACTTTCTTAGTTAATTTGTAGGCTCAAGTTTGTCTTCACCTTTTTGCTCTCGTCTCTTTTTCTTTGGTTTGAGGTCACAGACGAAACAAAGGCTTGGTGCCCCTCATTGGCTTAAGGAGTTCACACAGGTGAGACGAACTGATGATGATGTTTAGAGTGCTGTGGATTGGTGAACCTCGTAGGCTTGATCTTCAATAATCAAAGGCTATATGCCTCTATATGTTGCCCAACCATAATACTTCATATATGTAAGCATGTACTTACAGCTTTTTGTTTCAAGGCTTTTGATGTTACTCAAGAGGGTGGTGGTTGAACCATCAAGTGCCACGGACCCTTTTATCACCACTTGGAATTGTACAAGTATATGTGTGGGATATCGTAGCATTTTTTTTTCTATTCCATGTCTAAAAGGGGGGCCAACATGAACAATTTTTGCAAGCAATGTGATGCCAATTTGAATTCTGACTTGCCAGCTGGGTAGCTTAAAGATTATGTTAGATTATTCTTCAAGTTTAGCTTAGACATCTTATTTTACTTGCTTATTGTGTAATATAATTGGAGTCTTTATATATATATATATATATATATAATTTATTATTTTATTTTTCACTAGTATTGCCGGACATGAAGAATTAACATATTAGTAAAAGAATTAATTATCAAGTAAAAATGTGGCGAGTAGGGGTCACACATAAATAAGGTAGCTAGAAGAAAACCGCTCTCTACATAATTATACATAGGGTTGGAAGTTGAAGGTGCAGCCCCGTTGAGTTGAGTTGGTAAGCCTCTTGTATGATTAAGTTTGGCCTGAATTATCACTTGTTTTTGGATAAAATTTTTTTAAAAAAAGAGAAGATGGAAGTCCCATTGTAATTGTTATCAAGGCCCTTTGGATTCTTATTTAATTTAATTTTAGTCCATCACTGGTTTTTATCATGTTGTTTGTTATCTAATTTTCTGAATAAACCGTAGCTTGATGCCACTCCAAAGCCAAAATATATAGCATTCTCAGATAGTTCTTATGTATCAACAAAAGGCATTGCTCGTTTGCGTGAGCAGACTTGAAAGGCAACAAAGAAAAATTTTCTTCCATGGACATGGACGTTGCTGCTGACCTATCCGCTTCTGGATATTGTTAGAAGTTATTTACTAAGAGAATTGCTATAGTATAATTGTTCTTTTTTTAGAAAAAAAAAATATTAATCCTAGCCATTCATTTTATAGGGTCGAACGGCCAAGATTCCACCGCCGGCCTTCCAACAAGATAATTGGACAGACGGCAAGGTGGGACCGGGAACGCGCTACACGTACCCGGGCGGGGACGATTCTCACGGGAGGTGATCACATCCCAATGCCTCGATGCTTTTCTTGATTTCTTCTCCTCGCCTCGTGAGGGGCCCCACGGGAGAGCACCATAGGGAGACGGGACCGGCCATTGCTATTTCCATCACTGCGGTGGTCTCGTCCTCCGCCTCCCGGTAGCCGCCGGCCGTCCCGGATGGGAAGAGCTCCCGCTCTCCTCTCTTTCCTTCTCCACATCCTCTTTCTTCTGGGGAGAGTCCGGTGCTCCGCCGTCGCCGCCCTCGGCCGCAGATTGCCGCCCTCCACCGACGGTGTTTGCGCTCGGCTGATTCGACCTTTGGGCTACCCTTGCTCCGAACACGCTGTATCGTCTTCCTTCTTTCCTTCTTCTTTTAGCTCCACAATATTGATCACATCTTTAGCGTGTCTTTGTTTCCTTTTCTTTGTTTAGTTTAAGAAAGGGCCTTTTATTCTGGATGTTATCTTTTTTTTTTTTTTGATATTTTTGATTTTTAGTGCAAAAGAACGAGTTTTTGAGCGCGAATTTTAGTCATCAAGAAGCATGCAGGAAATCTTGAATTGTTGCCCAAGGGGAAGTGACGATTAGTGTGTTTAAATATTGGCAAGGGCTATCTATTGTTATGGAATTATGACGAATCTTTAAATTATTTGGTAGTTGGATATTGTAGATTCTGTAATGTGCTCAGTTTGACCTGCCTCATTAAGACGTGCAGATTGAAATGAGGTTTCATGATCTGCTTGTTATTTTTTGATTTATGAATTTTAGATCTATAATTTGATTTGTTTATAACCAATTGAGAGAAAGGATGGGTCATGTATACAGTAACACGCAAGTAGAATTTCTAGACAAAAAGATATAGCAACAATAGTGACAATGCTACTTATAAGGAGACATAGATAATTGCAATTCAGGTAATACAGCTCTCCTGTCTCATGCTCTCCATTAAACACCTTAAGCGTTGCAGTACTGGATAGGTGCAAAAGTGAAGGCATAAGTAATAAATTTCAAGCGATTTATTAATATACTCACTAAAAGAAGACTCATCTATGTGTGGTATGGATGCTAGTGATTGTCCGGTTCTGCTGGATGAGTTTAAGTAGTTAGGTGGTCTAGCTATATTCTCTGCTGCTGTTGCAGCCAGTATAGCATCGCTACAGGTGGTCTTGTCTTGAGTTTGTAATACTGGCGGAGGTCTTGAAAAATTGCACAAATGCAGCTTGCTAAAAAAAAACTTGATAGAATTCCTCTATATCCAGTCTTGAATAGCAAAGTATGGTCCAGTAAGATTTGTTTGATGATGGGCACAGGTCAACAAGTAAGGGCATTGATGGAATTATCTTGAATTTAATCTAGATGCTAAGTATGGGGTTTGATTTAGTACAAGGAAAGGGTACTGGGTTGTGAAACTTGAAAAAGACATCCATTCTCAAAAAGATGAGGTGCTAGAGGAGATCTTTGGCATTGATTGGAAAGGGGATGTCAGTTGACTTATAGATGTTTCCTTTTATCAAGACATTTGCCTTGAGGTTGAAATGGAAATATCTTGAAAAGCTTACTAAGGAAAATCTTGCATGGAGGAAATTAATGGAAGGAGAAAGAAAGGTGTGGGTGTTTGTGCAGGGCGGGGGGGCTAATAATAAAATAAAAACCCCAGATTTTCTATTCTTTGAAGATCCAAAGGAACCATAGAATGAATAGAAACATAAACAAAAAGGATGGAGCAAAATTTTCTTTTCCGTTTGGATAATTAGATGATTGGAGTCTTTTGCTAAAAAAAGTACCTGGCAGTGCTTTAGGTTTGGATATGTTACAGTGAAGAGTATCTAGGAGATACAAGAGATTCTACTTTGTATGGATCTCTGGTACAACAGGCCTAATGCTTGATGTATTTTAAGTTCCATAACATAATTCACATTAGCAGCTGAAAGGAAAAAGAGGAAAGACCCAAGGGAAACTTTGATGTGCGTGGTGAGAGGGACAAAGACAAGGAAGGACAAGGGCGACAGTTACCTTTTCCATCAAGTCTGCCTATTTGATGTGCATGGGAAGTGGGGCACATCAAGACTGCCTCTATATTTGTGAATTTCCGTCATAAATGGAAATGTAGGTTTTTGCTCTTTGTTATCCATTATATTTTGCACACAAGTGTAGGCCCAGAAATACAATTCTAGAAAAACAAGAAGCCTGTTTGATGAAGAAACATATCAATCAGCTCTGGTCACAAAATAAAAGAAGAAAACTGAGTAGCACCTTGTGACACCATTTGTAAATAGCAGAACATACTCTGCATGTAGACTGGAACCTTAATAAAATTAAAACATAGCTTTGCCAAGAAATAAATATTCAACCTGTGAAGGTGCACAGACCTACTAAAACTTTCTCTATGAACATCAGAAATCCACTTTTTTCTTTTACGTACAAATCTAGAGTAAGGTGTGGGTCATTACTAGAATGAGGTCTGCTAGACAGATATTTAAGGAACATAAAGAAAGCCAAAAGAAAGGTGGAATGTTTGACTAGACCTAAAAAAGTATATATAATCAGATCTGGAATGTGATGCATAAGTTGCTGACAATTGGATCCATGTGGAGACTCAAGGTATAGTCAAGAGATCATAAAAGGTCTTGAAGGATGTGGTCAACTACACAATAACATGCCGTCAAAAATTAACCTAGGAGATCTTCCACTGAAGGAGCTAAAGGTAATAAAAACTATGTGCTTCTTTATGCTAAACTGTTAAAGGAAGTGGAAAAGAAAGGTGGAATGTTATACTAGACTAAAAATGTAAATTCTAATCAAATCTGGGATGCGATGCAAAAGGTGTTGACTGTTGGATCATTTTGGTATCATGTGGCGACTCAAGATATATAAGTAATCAATATATCATAAAGGGTCTTGAATGATGCGATCAACTACACGAACACATGCACAATCAAAAATTCTGTAGAGGTGATCTTCCATCATAGGAGCTAAACATAAGAAAAATCGTGTGCTTCTTTATGTAAAATATTAAAGATTGTGGAAAAGAAAGGAGGTAGAGAAGAGAGGTGTTATAGAATAGGAGGGGGAAGAGGGTATTGCTAGCTTGTAGCTCATGCTTTAGTTGAAGCAAGTTTTTAATTCCACCAAAAAGCTAGCTTCTAGCTTATGCTTCTGCATCATTTAAGAGCAAAATTTTGTTCTTATTGCCATTGGAGGTGAATTTTGGGTTAAGTTTTATGACTTGCACCTAATATGTAAATTAAAAAATCTATCTCAAATTGCAGATTTCACTAATGCCTAAGGTGCACTTGTAAAACTTGACCCAAGCTTCATCTTTTAGTTGCATTAAGTCTGGCACAAGTGTAAGATGAACCCAACATCATTGAAACCAATTAAACTTGACTAGGAATTGTTCCAATATTTGGCTTAGACTTATATTAGATGTATAAGACCAAAATTAATTTCAGCTAGACCGGCGTTGATTTGGAACAAGTATATTAGTTGGTTGAGTTTGAGTGTAAATCTGAAATAAAAATGTTTGCAAACCTGTTCTAACCTATTTGCACCTTAGTTTCTACCCTGATGAGAAAAAGAAGTATTTATGCAGCATGCTGTTGCCAAAGAATTCTTTTACTCTTTAATTTAATGTGCTTTTGTGGAGATGCTCTTTGGAGCAACCATTAATGGAAGAGGAGCAATGTCATTTATGGGAGATAGGCTTCCATGTATGGGGCATATTTTGTCATTTGATCCATGTCATTGATGCACCTTAGTCCTACAATGGTCATTGCAGTCATTGCTTCACTTTCGAGTGCATTGATGGCATAGGCCAGGTGACGAAAGCACCCTCATGCATGTAAGACAACCTAGTGCAATACGTGGGGGTAAATGTGTCATTTTGTGGAAGGATTTGTTCCATTGTCATCCATGGGCTTTTTTCCTGCCACAGTTATTCTAATAATTGCTTCACCTTTGAGTGCACTGATTGCATGGGCTACATGACAAAAGTAGCCCCATGTATCTTAGACTACTTACCCCAATATATGGGAGTGTTATTTGCTTGTAGGAGCAACTTACTAGGTTTCTTCGATAGGAGCATCATAGCTTTACCCATACATACATAGACATGCATCCACATGCACACGCGCATGCACACACACATACTCACTCACACGCGTGCGCGCGCGCACATATATGCGCATGCTTATTCTATATAATCAATTATCAAGAAGTTATTAACTAGCGTATAACATTGTTTCCCACTTGTTCAAATCTGGTCTACCTTGATGCACTTGCTTTTCATCATCTCCACACTAGGTACCATCTTCTCCCATTTCTGTGTCTAACCTAATATAAAATTGTTACACACTATGTAAGTGGACAGTGACAACCTAGGCTACCTAGCCATGTCATATCCTCATGCATGAATACTTGAAGTGGCTTTATGAATGTGCTGACTATTAATAATTTCTAGTTTAGGTTTTAATTGAACAAATAGTTAAAGTTGAGTATATTATGCTTAGTGGTTTTGTGGAATAATTTCATGATTCTTTTATATCCATGTATTTGGTATAGCTTTTCTTGTCATTGACCATGTAGTTAGCTATGTGGTTGTGAGATATTTTTTTCATTCTTTATGATGCGACTTTCAACATGATTATGCAATCAATGTTGTGAATACACCGTCTATTATAGTTCAATGATAATGGTATCACTTGCAGGTTGAAACAGAGGATGGCTACATCTTATCTGTTCAACATATTCCATATGGGAGAAGAGCTCTAGCGAAAAAATCTGGTCCTCCAATTTTCCTTCAGCATGGCCTTTTTCAGGTATTGTTCATTCAATAGTAGCCATTTTTTTTGTTATATTAGATTGATTTTGATTATTTTCTGGATATTCTCTTTTGCTGTGATTATTGTTGGATATCAACTGTTGCGTTCTACTCTTGGATGCATCTCACAATGTCAATAGCCTGGAAATAAGAGAACTATTTCACAGTACAATATATTTATGATGTATATATTAACATATAGAAAATCCAAACTTGGATAGGGAGGAGACACGTGGTTCATGAATTCTGCTGAAGAGTCGCTGGGATTCATCCTTGCTGATAGTGGTTTTGATGTATGGGTTGGGAATGTACGTGGTACACACTGGAGTTACGGCCATGTCACCTTATCTGAGAATGATAAGGTAATTACGAACAATGCTTTCATCATCTGCATAAACATTTCTGATTTAGTCTATGCTTAGATGTAATTTATCATGAGCCCATGCCTTTCTTTCTGTGTGAATGTCTGTATACACACCTGTGCATTGTCAATTGTGCACATGCATGCATTATTTGATGTTACAACCTGTTAGTGTTGGATTGTTCTGCAGGCATTTTGGGATTGGAGTTGGCAGGAACTAGCTCAATACGACCTGCTGGCTATGATAGGCTATGTATATTCAGCAACAAATTCCAAAATTTTCTACGTAGGCCATTCACAGGTATGGTTAGCCTTAGGTAGACATTATTCAACATTTTAATTCATATCTGTTATGTATCATTGAAACAGCACAAGCCCAAATTTTTCTTGAAGTTCTTTCTTTTTTTCACCTTTGGCAGGGAACTATCATGGCTTTAGCTGCTTTCACCATGCCAAATGTGGTTCAAATGATTGAATCTGCTGCTCTTCTTTGTCCTATATCATATTTAGATCATATCAGTTCGAGGTTTGTTCTTAGAGCAGTTGGCTTGCATCTCGATCAGGTAATCCATTGTATACTTGAAAAGGTAGAGAAGGTCTTAAAGCTATAAAATTGACTTATCCCCCTCATCCCATGACAGCTGCTTCTCACTATTGGCATTCATCAGCTTAATTTTAGAAGGTCTGTTTTTGCTCTTGCCTTAAAATGAAATTTTCTTTTCTCTAAATTCTTCTGACTTTATTGTGGTATTTTTTTCCCTGATGCATATTTTATTATGTGCAGCAATATGGGTATTCAGATACTGGATTCTGTATGTGATGGCCATATGGACTGCAACAACTTGCTAGCTGCAATAACAGGTTTGGCTATATGCTGCTTTTACCTTATATGATTGGCGCTTCTATATTTTCTCTTGGTTAGTGGGCTCTTCCATGTTTTTTGACTTAAAAAAGCAAAGCATAGACAGATACGATAAAAGGGGGTCCAGTGATTTTTTCAAATAGATTCACTTGCACTGACAAAAAGGTATCCTTTGCAAGCTTAATATATTAGGCTCTGTAGAAAGTCCATTTGAGTTAGAATCAACCATAAGTGTTCGAAACGGGGAATTTTTACCTGCACTGCTGAAAATTTTCTTTCAAGTTTGAGGCAGAATAATATGGACATAGAAGGACAAGTAGAATATTACAAAAATAAATTAAATGTAAGGCAAATAAAAACAATCCTGAGTCCTGACCATGGAATTACCTGCTTCGTTGATGCTGCAAATAACACTAACATGGAGAGCAAGGATTTTGGCAAAATGGTTTTGTAGTTAAATAGTGGTGATGGCTATTGCCTATTGTCCTAAATCACTGAAATTTAATGGAACCTACTGCTCCACATCAGTAGGAGTTTGCAGGTGATGGAAAATGGGACAGCATGAGTGACCTATGTTGTTTTTTTTCCATCTTGAATGGACAAGCTTATTCAAGGATTAAGTAACATCTGCGAGGGTATAAAACTTTAAGTAATAAAAAGAGATTTAAAATTCTAGATTTTGCTGCTAAATAATGTCATAGAAGTTTGAGAAATCTTATATTAGGAGCTGACATTTACATGAGACTGATGAGCACGGAGGTAGTTTGTATAGTGTTCCTGGGTGGCTATTCATAACATCTTCCAATTAATGACAGGATAAAATGTCCTATTTCTTACAACCACCATTATATCATTCTTTTTTCAACCGGTATTGATGATTCTCTTGTTTCTTTCCAGTGATCTTTAATAAATTGCCTTTTCTGTGCTCTCATCCATGTCAGTAAATTCTATTTTGAATGATATTCTTTATCCTGACTTATTTGCTATACTAGAGTGCTGAATTGGAGAGGCAATGATCTTTGCATGCAGGATTTTCATAGGAATGGTAATATAACAAATTCATTTTCGGGTGATTGCTAAGAACTGTTGTCAGGGTAGTTCAATAGGAAATATGCGAAAACTATAATTGTTGCCATGGAGGTTACAGCAGGGGTAGAGAGAAATGGGAATTCAAGTCAATTGCATCACCTATCTCTTTTGCTGCCAATGCTGATAATGGGAAGACAGGAATGCTGGCAAAATATTGTAGCTAACAGTGAGAGGATGCCAATGCTGATAATGAGATGATAGGAATGCAGGCAAAATATTGTAGCTCATACAGAGAGGACAGATCTATGTAATCTTCTAGATCACCTGAATCAGTAAGGAATTTGCAGGGCATTGAGAACGGGAATCTCATTCTTCATAAAAGTTATGGCCCCTGAATCCCAAAATTCACACGAGGAACCATCATTGAGGGCGAAGCCTTTGGGAGGAAGGAATTAAAAAAAAGAAATAAATATTAATCATCTCTACTAAATGATGTAACAAAAGATTCAGAAACCCAATATTAGCAGTGGATAAAAAATGGTTTGGATATGCATGCCTTTAGTAGAAGCTACTGGTAATGTTCTCAAAGGCATCTTCCTGAAAATGAGCTTAGGCTCACTAGTATTAAATGTTGGTATCAAATAAAATGCATTTTGTTTCATGCCCTATCATTCCTTATGTTCTTGGAAAGGATTTTCTACCTATCACTAAGAGATCTTGAAGTTGAAAAATAATATCCTGATGTTAAATACATGAAAATTTCATTATCTCATGGTATAACTTTTGTATTAATAATTTGTATTTTCATGTGCAATCTTGGGAAACACAAATACTAGCTTCAATACAACTGTTTAGTCTACTCAGTAAATCGATCAACTGACCTTGTTGTGCATGCTTTTGTACTCGATAGTTGGTATTTTTTCAGGTCATGGACCTAATATATTCCTATCCTGCCAGGTCAGATATCTGTACTTCAGGAGCCATCATCATCTGAGTTGGTTTCCATCATATCTTACTCAAGTTCATGTATCTTTGAACTAATTGCTTTTATCATCCATACTTCATTCCAAGAATAATATTAGTGAACTTTTGCAATGGAGACTCACCTTTATAAAGCATCTAAGTGCCAGTGCTGGTGGGCATGTTGGTCGATGGCTAGCACTGCACATGTTGTGGTGTGTGGACACATGTGCAACACCATGCCAAAATAAAAAATAAAAAATATTTTAATTTACAAGGTTTCAGAAAATAAATTAATATGTGCCCTGCAGACATGTGCTAGGTGGCAGTTGTGGCTTGGCACCATGTATATATGCCACAGCATATCAGCTCATGTCCACACTTGAAATCTTACTTTATACTATGATGATGTTTAATGTTTGTCCCACTACCAGCCTTTTTGCATTCTTATTCTGTTTCTCGCCTTGTCTAATGTTTCCTTCTCTTTCAGTGAATAGTAGTCTACTTGTTGCAATTTCTCTACTGATTAGTGGAAGGATTTATGAAAAAAGGAAGAATTTCTGAAGTGATTAAAGAAATATCCTTGCACTTCAAGGCCATTGGATGCCACCACAGGATTTACTCTTGCCTACCGAAGTATTTTTACCAACTTGCTTAAGCCTTGATTGCACAAGTTGCCTAGCACTTGCAGCAAATGCACTAGCAAATGCTTTAGCATTTTCTGTACCTTGATAACAACACTAGTGCTCTTTCATCCTTGTTTATTAGTTCTGGATCCCCTTTATGTTTTTGTATACTCCACTTTAGGTTAATCCCCATTTGATATCTTTTTTATATCCTTTGAACTTATTCTCTACGTGTTCAGTTCTACCCTTCTCATATCCGCATTGCTCATAATTTTCCTGTATTAAATGGTGGAGAACCATGACATCGTTCTGAACATTAATACTTGGCTTATGTATGTTCTTGCACATATTCTTGCTGATCTACAAAATTAATGCATGTTAATCAAGTTGTTAAATCCAAAGTTTTTAAGTGTCAGCCCATGTCAGGTGGCACGTACAGTGATGGGCTTGTACTTGCACTTGACTGGCCACTACTTGCATTAACTTTAGATTGGTGCACACCCATTGAGGTCCTTCTTTTATTTTTTATTATTAAAAAAGATTTTCTAAATTCATAGCTAGATGTGTGCCTCAGCATGGCATAGGATGGCGCATGTTGAACAATGTCCAACATGCCCGATGCCAGTAGCACTCAAGTCCTTGGTTTAAATATTAGTTTACGATCTAGTTCTCATTCTTATTCTATTTAGGACACTCATATGTTGCAAGATTTTAACAGCATGTAAAGCTAGTATTTTATATTGGTCGCAGAGCAACATGTCCCCTCTCCACTATCCTTATTTTTCTATTGATTCTTTTCAAGGTCCATTGAACCGGTATCGAGACCCGTGCCGGTCAGCGCCTTTCGGCTTTCCCAACAGGTGACTTGATACTTTTAAAAAGTTACAATGCTACAGTGCCAGAATGTTTGGAACCGGGTTGACTCGGTGCGAACTGGCCGGTTCCCACCAAGTCTATACCGAATCGACCAATTCTGGCCGGTTTGGGCACTTACCGGCCGGTTTCAGTCATGGTTTCGGCCAGTTCTATATGGTTTCCGGCCGGTACGGGGTCGGATTCGAATGTAACAGGCGAACAGGATCGGTTTGGCGCTGCCCGAACCGGGCCGCCCGATTCGGCAATCTTTATCAAATTATACTTAAAATCTTTGAAAAAGAATGTTTGGAGAAGAATCTTTGAAGAAGAAGAAGAAGAACCGACTTGTACCAGTCGACGGCCGATTCTTCTTCTTCTTCTTCTTCTTCGCTTCTCCTTCCTGCTCCTGCTCCTGCTCCTCCTCCTTCTTCTTCTTCTTTTGCTTCTTCTTCTCCTTCTCCTTCTTGTTCTTCTTCATCATTATCTTCTTCTTCTCCTTCTTCTTCTTCAATGTTTCTTCTTCAGTTTCCCCCTGAACTCCCTGCACAAGCTCGTCCAGCGTTGAAGAAGGAAGGGATCTACGCTTCTATTTTCACCCACGCCGAAAAAGAAGGATCGATAACCCGACGCACTGCCAAGGCTAGGGAAGCTCTCCAGAACAAACCGAAGCACCTGTATAAGATTTTAGATTCAAAAGTGAGACTAAAGTTGGGTAATATTTCTATCATCCTTCTCCTTCCCTTCTTATTCTCCTTCTTCTTCCTCTCCTTCTCCTTCTCCTTCTCCTTCTTCTTCTTCTTCTCCTTTGAGAGGGGAGAGGGGGTGCAGAAGAGTGAGGAGAACAAGAACGCAAACTTAGAGATGTGGAGAAAAGATAATTCTATTACTCCAACGGTCTGAAAGGTTCTGCCTCACAACTGAGAGTGCATAGCCTTAAATAGACCAAGTTACAAAGTTGGAATCCAATTCGAATTGGAGTCCGAAAGTCAGGCTGCCGCTCATGGTCGACAGAGAAACAAATGACTTGACAAAAGAAAAGGAAAGACAGGACCAAAAAGACTCAAAGCTGAAAAGAAGCAAAGCATCTTTGCTTTTACAAAAGTGTTTTTCGAAAAGCGTCCTTTTTTTGCCGAACGTTGATTCTTTCGTCCTTTCTTCTGCCGAAAGTAATTTCTTTGCTATGAAGAAAGCATCTTTTCCTCTGGTTGGTGGAGATTCCTTCCGTCAGAGGGAACTAATGTGACCCTTGGTCGGTGGCATCTTTTGCCGAAAGTGGTTCCTTCCATGTGAAGAGAGCATCTTTTCTTGGTCGGGAGTGATTTCTTCCGCCTGAATAAAAGTATGTATGACTTAAAGCCTTTTGTCAGGGCTTCGTCAGAAAGTGGATTCTTTTTGTTGGATGGAGAAGTCATATCTTCGTCCTTCATGTTGTGCTGGCATGATGTGCTGGCACTGACAAAGCTGAAATGGTCAGGCTTTTCCACCGAAAGCAGATTCCTTGTGCTGGCTGGAATGGATTTTCCGCCGAAAGCTATGCTGATGTAAACACAAGGCTGATATTTTCCACCGAAAGGAGATTCCTTCAAGATAATTGCTGGTGATTCAGCATTGGAGATACGAAACTATTTGCTCGTGCTTCTGCCATTATTCTGTCTAGTCAAAATGGTGAGTTGGTTCCTTGCCTTTGCTTTGATGAAGCTTAACAGGGCTGAACCTGATTTGTTGGGACTTAATTGCTCCCTTTCTAGGTCTTGTAATTAAGACTTTTTGCCACATAGCTTCTGTGGCTTCAGCTGCACGAGTTTTGCGCATGAGAATGGACTGTTCTTTTTCCTCAAGAGATAGTGTATCCTCAGCATAAGGATCTTGAGATTCTTCTGCAAGACATATGTATTTATTATTGTCCTCAAGTGTGGAGTATGATGAACTCCTTGATGCAGTGCTCTTCAGGATTGCCCAAAGAAATTCTCAATTAGTTTGAAGAATGGGTGGATCATCATCCCAGCATTAACAAGTTGACAGATAATTTCATCTCTTCTGAGCTCTGTCCTATGATGTTCGTAATAGATGACAAGATCCCTTGGATATGGAAATGGGTCATATCAACAGAGGTAGAAGAAGAGGTAAATATTCCTGTTCGTAAAAGGAAATTTCTTTACAAGTGGTGGCTGGGAATGTCCAGAGAGAAATTTGATGATATTATCACCACTATAAAATCAAATTTGATTTCATTTAAAAATGACCATGTTGAATCACAGCAGACTGAAGAAAGCACTGACAGTTATTTTGCGAGTCTTAAGAACAAATTCTTCAGGAAGTATCCCCAATGTACTTCCGAAAAAATTATGTCCAAATGTATGGACCATATGAAGCAACAATTATGCTCTACGTTCAAAGCAGAGCCAAAGAAGACAGTCTCCATGAAGAGCACTGCATCAAGAAGTTCATCATGCTCCACACCTGAGGACAATAATAAATACAGGTGTCTTGCAGGAGAATCTCAAGATCCTTATACTGAGGATACACTATCTCCTGAGGAAAAAGAACAGTCCATTCTCATGCACAAAACTCTTGCAGCTGAAGCCACAGAAGCTGTGGCAAAAAGTCTTAATTACAAGACCAAGAAAGGGAGCAGTTAAATCCCAACAAATCAGGTTCAACCCTATTAAGCTTCATCAAAACAAAGGCAAAGAACCTGCTCACCATTCTGACTAAACAGAATAATGGCAGAAGCACGTGCAAATAGCTTTGTGTTTACATCAGCCCGAAGGAATCTCTTTTCGGTGGAAAATATCAGCCTTGTGTCTACATCAGCATAGCTTTCGGCGGAAAATCCATTCCAGCCAGCACAAGAAATCTGCTTTCGGTGGAAAAGCCTGACCAATTCAGCTTTGACAGTGCCAGCTCATTATGCCAGCACACTTCCAAGGACGAAGAAAATGTCTTCTCCCTCCAACAGAAGGAATCTGCTTTCTGACGAGCCCTGATGAAAGGTGCTTTAAGTCACGTCAACACTTTTCTTCAAGCGGAAGAAATCACTCCCGACCAAGAAAAGATGCTTTCTTCACATGGAAGGAACCACTTTCGGCAAAAGATGCCACCGACCAAGGGTCCCATCAGTTCCCTCTAATGGAAGGAATCCACCAACCAGAGGAAAAGATGCTTTCTTCATAGCGAAGGAATTGCTTTCGGCCGAAGAAAGGATGAAAGAATCAACTTTCGGTAAAAAGGACGCCTTTTGAAAAGCACTTTTGTAAAAGCAAAGATGCTTTGCTTCTTTTCAGCTTTGAGTCTTTTCGGTCCTGTCTTTCCTTTTTTTTGTCAAGTCATTTGTTTCTCTGTCGGCCATGAGCAGGCGAGTTAGGGCGTTGCGTAGGGCAATTGTGCTAAGTACCCATAGTGATTCTCCTCTGGTAGGGTGCAGTAATCCGGATTGATGGGAGAAAGAGACTTGAATGTAGTTATTCATGTGATTGAAAGATGATTGATTTATTTTTCAACATAGATTAAATAAATGCCATATCATTCATGTGGTAGTGTTTTTTAGTCTTTGAATCATTAAGGTATCTCAGGCATATGTCCGTAACACAGAAGTTTGTATAAAAACTTCATTCATCTTGGTTAAAAATTTAACCCAGTCAGTTATATTAGGAACACCTTTCCTAAATGAAATAATGCCAATAATCAGGATAGATGACCATGGTATCTATTCTAAAAATAAGGAAAAGAAGTAATATTTTCTTTCATTACAAAACCTCACTTAAAGGTTATTAATGAGACTAGGAATCTCTTAGTCAATAAGGGAAAACAATTAGCTTTCCTTAAACAAGAAGCTAATATGCTTAGCTTAGAAAGAAAATTGAAAGATCCTTATATAATCCAAAGAATTAAGGATATAAAGGTACAGCTTACAGAACAAATTTGTAGCGAACTACCCAGTGCATTTTGGTCTAGAAAGAAACATATTGTTTCGTTACCGTATGAAAATTGTTTTAATGAAAAGAACATACCCACTAAGGCTAGACCAGCATAGATGAATAGAAAATAAAGGAATTGATACACTCCTAAACAAAGGACTGTTTAGGAAATCCCAATCTCCATGGAGTTGCACAGCTTTCTACGTTAATAAAAATGCAGAAAAAGAAAGAGGAATACCAAGATTGGTAATCAATTATAAATCCTTAAATAAGGTGTTAAAATGGATAAGATATCCATTACCCAACAAGAAAAACCTTCTTGATAGGCTAAGTGAGGTATTAATCTTTTCTAAATTTGATTTGAAATCAGGATACTGGCAGATCCAAATTGAGGAATCTGACAGCTACAGAACAATATTCACAGTACCATTTGAGCATTATGAATGGAATGTGATGCCATTTGGTTTAAAAAATGCACCCTCTGAATTTCAGAGTATCATGAATGAAATCTTCATCAGTCATGGGAAAATAGTCCCAATTGAGAGAAGTATAGAATTTGCATCCAAATTTCCGAATGAAATTTTAGACACCAAACAACTTCAAAGATTTTCAGGAAGTTTGAATTATGTGTCTAATTATTATAAAGATTTGGCATAGGATACTACAATCCTGTATGATAGGTTAAAAAACGAACAAGCACCTTGGAGTTAGAAACATACTAACAATGTAAGAATAATTAAGTCCAAGGTAAGAAATTTGCCTTGCCTATCTTTACTAAATCCTAATTGGTATAAGATTGTTGAAACCGATACATCAGATATTGGTTTTGAAGGAATCTTAAAGCAATTGGATTCAAGCAGTGGTAAAGAAATTTTGGTAAAATTTGTCTCTGGAAAGTGGAATGCCACTCAGAGCAAATATTCAACAATTAAAAAAGAAATGTTTGCAATTGTTAAAAGCATTTCAAAATTTCAAAGTGATCTGTTAAACCAGTTATTCTTGCTGCTATTGACTGCACTGCAGTCAAACAGATCATAGAAAAATATGTGAAAAATTTAGTATCCAAGCAAATATTTGCCGGATGGCAAGCACAATTATCTGCTTTCGATTTTCAAATTGAATTTCTCAAATCCGAAGATAATTCTCTTCCTGACTTCTTGGCTCGAGAGTTTTTGCAGGGATGATTCCAAGGCGAGGATCTTATGATCAAGGCAGGAAATCTTCTGTCCGATATATCAGGGGATGCAGTGCTAATGCACTTTCCGAAACTACAGGGAATACATGGCCTCATTATATCAGGGGACGCAGTGCTAATGCACTTTCCGAAAGTACAGGGAATGCCTTGACAATTATGGCGGGGGACGCAGTGCAAATGCACTTCCCAGGTTCCACAAATGGTGGATTTGGCAACTTATCTCGGCAAAGGGAAAGAGAAAGTTGACCAAGAACAACAAATTAATGTTGTGCAAGAAATTTCTTTGCAATCAACTTCATCGTCGAGCCCAACGATGAAGGAAGTACTACAGGAGAATCTCCTGGACAGTACTTACTCGAAGAAGAAATCCGAAGAGATTATTATGTACCTGGATCATAGTGAAGTTAATAATCTGAATGATCCATGGTTCATATGTCAAAAATACTTTGACGAAGGGGGTTATCCTTCTTTGGAAGGAAGAAACAGAGTAGTTATGGAGGTGCTCCTGCTCCGTACTAATTCTGTGGAAATTAATCATAATTTCCAAAATGGTTCTATCAGGAGTGGTATAATCAACTTCAGCAAATGCATAATCCACAAGATAATCAGACCAAATGAATGGGGACTCGACCTAAATCAGGTCAAACAGATCACAGTAAATGGACAGATGGTTCTAGTCAATTATTGGGACTACGTCCAAGCCTTCACCAGTGTTTTCTATTATGAGAACCCCAAGAGAAGGCATTCGTGGTTTCTGCAGGTAAATCCTGAAGTACTGCACAAATCCTTACCAGGATGGTTTCACAAATGGTGGACATATTTTGGGCCAGAATTAAATATATTGCCCAAAGAAATTCTCAATTATTTTGAAGAATGGGTGGATCATCATTCCACCATTAGCAAGTTTACAAATAATTTCATCTCTTCTGAGCTCTGTCCTATGATGTTCGTAATAGATGACAAGATCCCTTGGATATGGAAATGGGTCATATTAGCAGAGGTAGAAGAAGAGGTAAATATTCCTGTTCTTAAAAGGAAATTTCTTTACAAGTGGTGGCTGGAAATGCCCAAAGAGAAATTTGATGATATTATCACCACTATAAAATCAAATTTGATTTCATTTAAAAATGATCATGCTGAATCACAGCAGACTGAAGAAAGCACTGACAGTTATTTTGCGAGTCTTTAGAACAAATTCTCCAGAAAGTATCCCCAATGTACTTCCGAAGAAATTATGTCCAAATGTATGGACCATATGAAGCAACAATTATGCTTCACGTTCAAAGCAGAGCCAAAGAAGACAGTCTCCATGAAGAGCACTGCATCAAGGAGTTCATCATGCTCCACACCTGAGGACAATAATAAATACAGGTGTCTTGCAGGAGAATCTCAAGATCCTTATACTGAGGATACACTATCTCCTGAGGAAAAAGAACAGTCCATTCTCATGCACAAAACTCGTGCAGCTGAAGCCACGGAAGCTGTGGCAAAAAGTCTTAATTACAAGACCTAGAAAGGGAGCAAACCAGCTCACTATTCTGACTAGACAGAATAATGGCAGAAGCACGAGCAAATAGTTTCGTGTCTCCATCAGTGCTGAATCACCAGCAATTATTCCGAAGGAATCTCCTTTCGATGGAAAATATCAGCCTTGTGTCTACATCAGCATAGCTTTCAGCGGAAAATCCATTCCAGCCAGCACAAGGAATCTGCTTTCGGTGGAAAAGCCTGACCATTTCAGCTTTGTCAGTGCCAGCACATCATGCCAGCACAATATGAAGGACGAAGATATGACTTCTCCATCCAACAGAAAGAATCCGCTTTCTGACGAAGCCCCGACAAAAGGCTTTAAGTCACATCCATACTTTTCTTCAGACGGAAGAAATCACTTCCGACCAAGAAAAGATGCTCTCTTCACATGGAAGGAACCACTTTCGGCAAAAGATGCCACCGACCAAGGGTCACATCAGTTCCCTCTGATGGAAGGAATCTCCGCCAACTAGAGGAAAAGATGCTTTCTTCATAGCGAAGAAATTACTTTCGGCAGAAGAAAGGATGAAAGAATCAACTTTCGGCGGAAAAAAGGACGCTTTTCAAAAAGCACTTTTGTAAAAGCAAAGATGCTTTGCTTCTTTTGAGCTTTGAGTCTTTTCGGTCCTGTCTTTCCTTTTTTTTTGTCAAGTCATTTGTTTCTTTGTCTGCCGTGAGCGGCAGCCTGACTTTCGGACTCCAATTTGAATTAGATTCCAACTTTGTAACTTGGTCTATTTAAGGCTATGCTCTCTCAGTTGTGAGGCAGAACCTTTCAGACCGTTGGAGTAATAAGAATTATCTTTTCTCCACATCTCTGAGTTTGCGTTCTTGTTCTCCTCACTCTTCCGCACCCCCTCTCCCCTCTCAAAGTTTGGTATGACCCAAAAACCTTATTCTGGTTTGGAAAATACTCATTTTTTAAGCAGAAATTGCTAAACCATTTTTTACGGTTATCATTTGGAAAGTCTTTAAATTTTTGATGTGTTGTTCTATTGATTTAGAAAACACCAAAACGTCATCAATATAAGTAATGATGAACCTGATTTGTTGGGACTTAATTGCTCCCTTTCTAGGTCTTGTAATTAAGACTTTTTGCCACATAGCTTCTGTGGCTTCAGCTGCAAGAGTTTTGTGCATGAGAATGGACTGTTCTTTTTCCTCAGAAGATAGTGTATCCTCAGTATAAGGATCTTGAGATTCTCCTGCAAGACACCTGTATTTATTATTGTCCTCAGGTGTGGAGCATGATGAACTTCTTGATGCAGTGCTCTTCATGGAGACTGTCTTCTTTGGCTCTGCTTTGAACATAGAGCATAATTGTTGCTTCATATGGTCCATACATTTGGATATAATTTCTTCGGAAGTACATTGGGGATACTTTCTGGAGAATTTGTTCTTAAGACTCGCAAAATAACTGTCAGTGCTTTCTTCAGTCTGCTGTGATTCAGCATGATCATTTTTAAATGAAATCAAATTTGATTTTATAGTGGTGATAATATCATCAAATTTCTTTCTGGGCATTCCCAGCCACCACTTGTAAAGACATTTTCTTTTAAGAACAGGAATATTTACCTCTTCTACCTCTGTTGATATGACCCATTTCCATATCCAAGAGATCTTGTCATCTATTACGAACATCATAGGACAGAGCTCAGAAGAGATAAAATTATCTGTCAACTTGTTAATGATGGGATGATGATCCACCCATTCTTCAAAATAATTGAGAATTTATTTGGGCAATATATTTAATTCTGACCCAAAATATGTCCACCATTTGTGAAACCATCCTGATAAGGATTTGTGCAATACTTCAGGATTTACCTGCAGAAACTACGAATGCCTCCTCTTGAGGTTCTCATAATAGAAAACACTGGTGAAGGCTTGGACGTAGTCCCAATAATTGACTAGAACCATCTGTCCGTTTACTGTGATCTGTTTGGCCTGATTTGGGTCAAGTCCCCATTCATTTGGTCTGATCATCTTGTGGATTATGCATTTGCTGAAGTTGATTATACCACTCTTGATAGAACCATTTTGGAAATTATGATTAATTTCCACAAAATTAGTACGGAGCAGGAGCACCTCCATAACTACTCTATTTTTTTCTTTCAAAGAAGGATAACCCCATTCGTCAAAGTATTTTTGACGTATGAACCATGGATCATTCAGATTATTAACTTCACTATGATCTAGGTACATAATAATCTCCTCGGATTTCTTCTCCGAGTAAGTACTGTCCAGAAGATTCTCCTATAGTACTTCATCGTTGGGCTCAACGATGAAGTTGATTGCAAAGAAATTCCTTGCACAACATTAATTTGTTGTTCTTGGTCAACTTTCTCTTTCCCTTTGCCGAGATAAGTTGCCAAATCCACCATTTGTGGAACCCTGGGAAGTGCATTTGCACTGTGTCCCCTGCTATAATTAGTCAGGACATTTCCTGTACTTTCGGAAAGTACATTAGCACTGCGTCCCCTGATATAATGAGGCCATGTATTTCCTGGAGTTTCGGGAAGTGCATTAGCACTACGTTTCCTGATATATCGGGCAGAAGATTTCCTGCCTTGATCATAAGATCCTTGTCTTGGAATTATCCCTGCAAAAACTCTCGAGCCAAGAAGTCAGGAAGAGAATTATCTTCGGATTTGAGAAATTCAATTTGAAAATCGAAAGCACATAATTGTGCTTGCCATCCGGCAAATATTTGCTTGGATACTAAATTTTTCACATATTTTTCTATGATCTGTTTGACTGCAGTGCAGTCAACACGCAGCAAGAATGACTGGTTTAACAGATCACTTTGAAATTTTGAAATGCTTTTAACAATTGCAAACATTTCTTTTTTAATTGTTGAATATTTGCTCTGATTGGCATTCCACTTTTCAGAGACAAATTTTACCAAAATTTCTTTACCACTGCTTGGATCCAATTGCTTTAAGATTCCTTCAAAACCAATATCTGATGCATTGGTTTTGACAATCTTATACCAATTAGGATTTGGTAAAGATAGGCAAGGCAAATTCCTTATCTTGGACTTAATTATTCATACCTTGTCAGTATATTTTTGACTCCAAGGTGCAGGTTTCTTTTTTAACCTATCATACATAATTGCTAAACCATTCTTTATGGTTATCATTTGGAAAGTCTTTAAATTTTTGATGTGTTGTTCTATTGATTTAGAAAACACCAAAACATCATCAATATAAGTAATGATGAAATCAGAAAATGGATTGAAGATGTCATTCATGATACTCTGAAATTCAGAGGATGCATTTTTTAAACCAAATGGCATCACGTTCCATTCATAATGCCCAAATGGTACTGTGAATGCTGTTTTGTATCTGTCAAATTCCTCAATTTGGATCTGCCAGTATCCTGATTTCAAATCAAGTTTAGAAAAGATTAATGCCTCACTTAGCCTATCAAGGAGGTCTTTTTTGTTGGGTAATGGATATCTTATCCATTTTAACACCTTATTTAAGGGTTTATAATTGATTACCAATCTTGGTATTCCTCTTTCTTTTTCTGCGTTTTTATTAACGTAGAAAGCTGTGCAACTCGATGGAGATTAGGATTTCCTAATTAGTCCTTTATTTAGGAGTGTATCATTTTTTTTTACACAGATCTAGATATTTTCTATTCATCTGTGTTGGTCTAGCCTTAGTGGGTATGTTCTTTTCATTAAAAAAATTTTCATACGGTAACGAAACTATGTTTCTTTCTAGACCAAAATGCATTGGGTAGTTCGCTACAGATTTATTCTGTAAGCTGTACCTCTATATCCTTAATTTTTTGGATTATATAAGGATCTTGCAATTTTCTTTCTAAGCTAAGCATATTAGCTTCTTGTTTAAGGAAAGCTAATTGTTTTTCTTTATTGACTAAGAGATTCCTAGTCTTATTAATAACCTTTAAGTGAGGTTTTGTAATGAAAGAAAATATTATTTCTTTTTCTTGTTTTTTAGAATAGATACCATGGTCATCTATCCTGATTATTGGCATTATTTCATTTAGGAAAGGTATTCCTAATATGACTGACTGGGTTAAATTTTTAACCAAGATGAATGAATTTTTTATACAAACTTCTATGTTACAGACATATGCTTGAGATACCTTATATTTGATATCTAGTTTGTTTCCATCAGCTGCAGCTAAATTCTGCACTGTTTTCTCAAAATATGTTGTAGGGATTATTCCCTCCTGAATACAATTCAGATCTGCACCACTGTCTATTAGTGCTGTTATATTTTCTAAGACTAAATTGTCTTTTATCACAATGTTAATTATTGTGTTCCACCTTTGATATCTTAGTTGATTTAAGATACAAGGATTTCTTAGTAGATTATTTTCTACTAATTGATCTTCATTTTGTGACCTTAACAGAGTTATTTCTGTTTTTAATTGGTTAATTTTATGTTTCAATTCATTTGTTGAAACTGGGGTTTCTTGACTATTAGTCAGAGTATTAATTTGAAAAGATTTAGAAGAAACGTTATTCATTTCTTCTTCTGATGTATCTTTATTTGATACATCTGATGTAGAGCTCTTATCTACATCTTTCCTTCTTCTTTCTTCTTCCTTGGAAGAAGAATCCTTTAACAGTTTTATTAGCTGTTTTTTTTTTATCATTGATTTCCAATAGTGGATGTATAGACAGTATTGTCTATCTGTACTTTCTGAACCCAACTTAGGATTCAAGATTACTTCTAGAAGAACATTTTCTTCTGTTTGTCTAAGTTCAAGTTTATTCTTGACCTTTTTTGGATAAGACTTATATTCAGCCTTAGTATTTCCTGAGTTACTAAGACTTATTAACTTAGTTCTAGATACAAGGTTTTCTTGTTCTGACTCAGTCTTAGGTTCAAAAATTTCTTGATCTAATTCAGTTTCAGATTCATTATCTGATTCTTTTTCAGTAATTTGAAAAAGATCACTATCTGACATAGGGTTGTCAGTGAACTCTATTAGATCCGGAAGACTTATTTCTTCTGTCCTAGACTCATTTTCTAGGTTTTCTTCTTCCTCGAAACTTATTAAGTCTGGAAGATCTATGTTCTCTACCCTAGATATTTCATTAGGGTTAGTCCTAGGATGTCCTAAGACTTTCTCTTCTATTAAAAGAGAATTTAGCATTAATATTGCTTTCTGTTGTTCTGCATAGAACCTTTTAAACCATAGAACAAAGAATTCTATGGTTCCACTGGACTCTAAATCCTTATAGTACTGAGCTTTATAGTATTCTAACTCAGTTGGATTAAACTCCTTAAAATACCATTTTCTGAAGATCTTATTATCTTCTGATAGAAATTCCTGATTTAGGACATTTCTTAGTATGCTTCCTGATTGAAGATATACATGACGCTCTATTTGATTTAAATGATTAAAAAGAAAATTAAATTCTTTTAAAAATTGTTCATTATTGGAACTTGGGCTTATGGAACTATTTTCCATGCTTTTGGGCTTGCTGGTCAGTGCTTTGTGCAGTGAAGTTATGACGTTCCAAACCTCAACCCTCTGTCTATAAGAACAATAGTTAATGATTCAAAGACTAAAAAACACTACCACATGAATGATATGACATTTACTTAATCTATGTTGAAAAATAAATCAATCATCCTTCAATCACATGAATAACTATATTATGGTCTCTTTCTCCCATCAATCCGGATTACTGCACCCTACCAGAGGAGAATCACTATGGGTACTTAGCACAATTGCCCTACACAACGCCCTAACTCGCCCTCTTGGCAGCAACGGGCTAAACAACGGGCACACAGCCTCCCACTCTCGGTCTTAACTCATCCAGGTACAGTGAATACCAAAGACAGGTACCAAATAGCCATCCTTGTGACTTCAGTTTGAAGGATATATGATTCAACATAAGAGAAACAAAATACCAATTCATGCTTTAAATCAAAGAATCATAAACTATTCCAACTAACCTTCGTATGCCCATGGAATAGGCTCCAAAGATTACTCTGTGAGGAGCCCCAAAAGAGGTTTAACCCTCAGGGATTGGACCCCACCAGAGGTATCTTGAGGTTAAGGTTTGAACATTACATACCTTCCTGCGCCTAGCACCGCCAGACGCCTCTTAGCCAGCCATTCTGGCTAAGCCCTGTTCCTACCGGCCTACCGGCGTACGGTTGGAAACCTTCCTCTCAAAATAGATGACTATGGACTACCAACTTGGCTCTGATACCGAACTTTGAGGGGGGAAGGTCTTTTCGGTCCTGTCTTTCCTTTTCTTTAGAATAGATTCCGTAAGGAATATCATTAACTCTAGTAACTTTCTTCTTCTTCTTCTTCTTCTTCGCTTCTCTTTCCTGCTCCTGTTCCTGCTCCTCCTCCTCCTCCTCCTCCTCCTTCTTCTCCTTCTCCTTCTTGTTCTTCTTCTTCATCATCTTCTTCTTCTTCTCCTTCTTCTTCTTCTTTAATGATTCTTCTTCAGAGATTTTAAGTAGCATTTGATGTTTCTTGATGTTTTTTAATATTTCTATCATCCTTCTCCTTCCTTTCTCATTCTCCTTCTTCTTCCTCCTCTCCTCCTCCTCCTCCTCCTCCTCCTTCCTCTTCTTCTTCTCCTTCCTCTCCTTCTCCTTCTCCTTCTTCTTCTTCCTCCTCTCCTCCTCCTCCTCCTCCTCCTCCTTCCTCTTCTTGTCCTTCTTCTTCTCCTTCTTCTCCTCCTCCTCCTCCTCCTTCTCCTCCTCCTCCTTCTCCTTCTCCTTTTTCTCCTCCTCCTTGTCCTCGTCCTCCTCTCCTTCTTCTTCCTTCTCCTTCTTCTTCTTCTCCTTCTTTTTTTTCTCCTTCTTCTTTTTCTCCTTCTTGTTGTTCTCCTCCTTCTCCTCCTCCTCCTCCACCTTCTTTTCCTTCTCCTTCTCCTTCTGCTTCTCTTTCTCCTCCTCCTCCTCCTCCTTCTTTTCCTCCTCCTTCTCCTTCTTCTTCTTCTTCTTCTTCTTCTTCTTCTCCTCCTCCTCCTCTTCTGGTCCTCCTCCTCCTCCTCCTTCCTCTTCTGGTCCTCCTCCTCCTCCTCCTCCTCCTTCCTCTTCTGGTCCTCCTCCTCCTCCTTCCTCTCCTCCTCCTCCTCCTCCTCCTCCTCCTCCTCCTTCCTCTTCTGGTCCTCCTCCTCCTCCTTCCTCTCCTCCTCCTCCTCCTCCTCCTCCTCCTCCTCCTTCTTCTTCTTCTCTTTCTTCTGTAACCTGTGTTATTTGACCTTTACTCATGATCTTTAGTCATTGATCTTGATTCTAAACTTTCATCTACTCTTGTGAGTTATTTGGCGTTTACTCATGATCTTTAGTTATTGATCTTTATTCATGATCTTTAGTCATCGATCTTGATTCTAAACTTTCATCTACTCTTGTGACTTTGTTTCTCTTCTTCTTCTTCTTCGACCTTTACTCATGATCTTTAGTCATTGATCTTGATTCTAAACTTTCATCTACTCTTGTAACTTTGTTTCTCATCTTCTTCTTCTGTAACCTGTGTTATTTGACCTTTACTCATGATCTTTAGTCATTGATCTTGATTCTAAACTTTCATCTACTCTTGGGACTTTTTTTCTCATAAATCCTTCTCTTTCATACCTTCTCACGATGATCTTGTAACTTTTTGGATATGTTGTGCTTGGTCTTTGTTCGCCTTTCCAATAGTTATCTATTCTTTATGATTACTCTTGTTCACTCTGGATCCTGTTCATTTGCTCTGCTTGTTCAGCAATTCTTCATTCTTCCACTTGTAAGAACCATAATAAGTTTGGTTCTGAATTTTCTGGTGCATAACCTTAAGCAGTCTTATGATTTCTCTTATTTGCTTTCCCATCTGCTTTGTTGGATTGCTAAGAATCTTTGGAATTAATTACCTTCAAGTATATGTTTGATTTTCATGTCATAGAAACTTATACGCAACAAGATGTTAAAGGTGCATACATGAATGAACTTTCCTAATCTTGATCCTCTTTTCTGAGAATTTGGCTTTTACTGTTGCTTGTATTATCTTTAAAACCAAAAAATGTTGCTTATTGTAATCATTCCCCTCCTATATCAATGAATTTCTATTCACTTCTCTTGACAAAAATGTACTGTAGGCTTCCTTCATCTAGTTGTGATATGTGGTTACTTCTTGTTAGAACACACCTCTGTCATGCTTACTCAAACAGTGTGGACCATATTTTCCTTATTAATTTTATGCCTGGGTATGTTCTTCTATATGTCTTCATGTTTTATCCCTTGCTATTTTTTCCAGAGATAAAATAACTACCATGTATGGATTTATCAACATGGTGTTCCTTTCTGAGCAATTAGCTGTTAAGAGTACTATCTTTATTATTTTGCAGGGGAAAATTGTTGCTTCAATGGGTCTCGCGTAAACTATTACCTGGAGTACGAACCTCATCCATCATCCACAAAAAACCTGAACCATCTTTTTCAAAGTATGCTGTTAATTTTCTTGCTGGATTTTTATGCTAGTATCTACTTTATGCATAAATTGAAATATCAAACATGCTTTTAGAGTTTTTCCTTTAGCTTCTTATAGCATATTTGTAATAGTTTGTGTGGTTCTTCCAGTTGGGTGTTTGAAATTCTCTATATAGATTTGCTATTTCTTTAAGTTTGTTGGCAGGTTGATGCAAATTTTGTTGAAGGGCTGTAAAATGACAATGTTTCCAAAATATCTTAATGAAGAGAAAAATATGGATTCTCTAGGACAAGTATAGTAGAGCAAGAAGACACCAGAATATAAATTAGCAGAATAAAAAGCTGATATACTTCAATATAAAATGTGTACTCAACAAACTCATTCACGGAAAATATAAAGTGAAAATCGCAATCATTGATTCCAGGTTAAATAACCCATGCATTAACCCCGAGGAAACCTTTGATCCGATGAAAAGGAGCTTAACATGTCCATCCAAAACTGATTTAAAAAAAAAAACAATGTGAAAAGTTTTAAAATTCTTATATTTGGCAAACTGATGCTTTATCAACTTGTCCTCTTAGAGTTCTTTTGTTTAAGCTGTATTGTGACTCAGAGCTGTTTCAATTATAATTCATCAAATTTATGTAGTCTAACACATTGGAGGATTGCTACTTGGTTGCATGAGCTTGAATTGTGACCTAGAATGTAGATATTCTCACCTGCCTGCCAGCCTTGTAGATTTCATAGCAGGTCCTCTTGCCTAGATTTTCCTTGACTAGGAATTTGACGACAAATGTCTACAAGGCTGATGTCAAGTTGATGGCCAGTTGTAAAATCTGTTCAATCCTTCCGCACAGCCCTCTTAACTTAGATCTTGCTCTATAGCTTAACTATATATGAAAAAAAAGAAGGCATGGCTGGTGGTCATTATAGCACATATTGGACTTGTGTGAATTCTTGAATTATTCTTTGATTTCGGTTTGGTTCCAGTAGCTATCATATTCATTGTGAATTTCTCCTCTATCCCTCAGTTGGAAACGATTCTACCAAGCTTTTTTGCTACATGGAATTTTTTCATGGATTGAGCAAATGATATAGGTTTTCACTGTGCATGTGATCCATGATCCCCTTTATCATTGAGAGGCACGATCATGCTGGTCTATTTTGGTTGCTCTTAAAATCTCTTAGCATCTCTTCAGTCACTAACTTCCTTGTCATTTTGCTTTGACTATTTTTCTTGTGAGACATAGAATTAATTATTGGCCCTCCCAATACAATTTACATGTTTAAATCAATGATGTTTCGATACCACAAATATTGCTGCTGACTTGATCTCTAGTCTCTGTCGCGACCTTTTGCCAGCTGTATAGAGGCGATGTATTATGTCTGCATCATTTTGAAAGTAAAATTATTCAGTTGTCCATCATGACAATTACCGACTAGGGATGGCAATGAATTGAGTAGGCCATTATCTGTACCTGCTCTGTACTCGCCTCAGGGTGGGGCCGGGCAAGTTAGATGGGGAGGGTTGGACGGATCGAATCGGACAAAAGTAGAAAAATCTTTTTTTTTTTTGCATACAAATCAAACAAATAAAAAAGAATATAAAAATAAACTTTCATTCTTCACATAAGAATCGAAGAAATAAGAACCAAATTTTTAACAATAATAGAAATATAACAAACAAAAATATTGTTCTTTAATAAATGAAATGCCCCTTAAACTAAGAAAAGCGGTCAACTAAAAAAAATAACTATGCATTTTGGCACGTAACTTTTCACATGTTTGATCTTTCTCACGGAGTGGAGCGACCAACACAAAGGGTGGGAAGGAGTTTATGAAGAGTTATATATGTCTGGGTCGGGTTTTTTCCTTACCCATACCTGCTCTGGATCTGTTGTGGGTTGGGTAAAACCCGTCTCATTAGAGTCGGGTTGGGTTGGGTCGGATACCCGATGGGGAGCAGTAAATTGTCACCCTATTACCAACCAAATTTTAGTTTATGAATGGATGAATGCAAAATTTCCTTGCAGTAATTATACTTTTAATCCATTTCTTAAAGTTCATCTGATGATATGCCCATATACTACTATGACAGTGATCCGCACAGGCACCTTTGCAAAGTATGACTATGGGTGGTTGCGGAACCTGATACATTATAGCCACTTGCATGCCCCAGCATTTGATCTGTCAAAGATACCGGACTCATTGCCCATATGGATGGGCTATGGAGGTACCGATGCATTAGCAGATGGTGCTGACGTTCGCCGCACTATCAACGAGTTGAGATCTAAGCCTGAGTTATTGTACATCGATAAGTACGGTCATATCGATTTCATCCTGAGTGTAAAGGCAAAAGATGATGTATATGGTGAATTAATAAGGTTCTTCAGATCTCAGGGATGGCCTAGCAGTTATTAGAATGCGTTGCCATTACTACAGGTGCTGATTGCTGTATAGTTTGAGTTTGAGTTTGTACATAAATTCTCTTAGTTTAGCATGTTGTAGTAACTAACAGCATAAGAGGGACTGCACATTATCTTGTTAGAAATATCTTGGAGAGGAACAGCCACCTATGAACAAGACACCACCACATTAAGGGGTGCTTATATAGAATTTCTGTGGGATAAAATACGGAGCCCTTGCATGTCCCTAGACCCCTTATTTCTGGTAACTTAATTGTAAGTTAATTTCAGCATTAGGAAAATATTGAGTGAAATTGTGATCAGTGTTGATCGATGTTACTATTAATTCTGCCCAAATTATGAAGAGAATTTTTGAATAAAAAAAACTCTATCAAGAAAAGGTTTGATTTAACTAATAAATGTAGACATCATGCTATTTACTGTCTTCCCGCATGCTTTTCAACTCTGCTTCTGTCCGGTAATAGGTATAGCATCTTAGTCCAGCCCAATTCCTTGGGCTTTCCAGAAGGCATCAAAAGCATTTCTGATGCTCCAAACACATGAACAATGGAAAGGGGAAAGGGGAAAGGAAAAAGAAAAAAATGCATTCTGATGCAACAAGAACCCAAACATGTTTGGTTTATATATATATATATATATATATATATATATATATATATATATATATATTATATAAAAATCTTTCTAAAGTTAACATTTATTACACTTACACTTAGTAATTTGTAAAATCTATATTTACACCTAATTAAATTAATGGTATTAGTAAAATTGTTTATTTTATATAAAAAGTTGAAATTATCTTTGAGGTGAGAGAGGATGTATATATTTTCTTATGTCCTTGGGCAGCTATTATATCGCTTAAAGTTATTTTGGTTATTTTTGAAATTTTTTCTGATGTGGTATTTGGGTCTCATTTAAGCTTAATGGTTTGAGTAATATTTTTATAGATTAAAGTGTTGGATAAAAATAAATTTTAAAGGATAAGTGTAGATTTTTCAAATTATTGGATGTAAATATAATTTATTTTAATTTTTAAAAAATTATAATTTACTTTAAAAAATTAACTATGGTATGCTTGGAATATTCGTGTGAGCTCCACCACCTTCAGTCTTGATGGTGCATACAGAAAACACGAAAAGTCTTTAGACATGGTCTTTAGAGGCAACACAAATATAAATGATATGGTGACTGCAATTCAATTACCTGAAATACAAGCTGTAATTAGAAATGCTGTAATTGAAATTACAATTGCAAAAATTGTTTCTCTTTGGTCGTTTGCAATTGAAAACCCAGACACTATAACCATTTGCTTGTATGATGCTGAAAGGGATATAATAACCTTACAAATGATTTGATAATGCTGTTTCTTAGAAACTACAAACTGGTTACTTTTTCTATTTTAGTGTAATGAGTATCATATTATTTTTATAATTATAATAGAATCGTAATGCTATTATCAAATTAATATCAATATATTATTAATAATAATTATCATCTAACATGTAACACTATAAGTATGATTATCATTTAAAGACAAATTTTCTAGTACATTAACGGCAACGTACACATTTGAGATGACATGGCAATTTGACTAACACATCATGAAGCCAACACCAAACGAAGCAGTTACTGGTAATTCATTTTAATGACAACCAAGAGCAGTTGGTGGCAGTTCGGAATGGCTCAAAATGGTTCTCTTGTAGTTCCATGGATCAAATATAGACGAAGGGATAGGAGAATACGTGATCTCTCTCGCTCTCCCAACTTCAACCACAATGCTAACATAGTTTTGTGTTGATGTCATAACTAATACTAATATATATTTCATTAAGTATAATATAATATACTTTAACATCATATAATATAACATAGTATATTATGTTATACATAATACAATTAGTATATAATACAGCATCAATTTATATAATCATAATATAATTTTAAACTAACAATTAAGTAATATTCATAATGAGTATATTATAATAATTATTATCATATTAGTGTAATATAATTAATATTTTGTATATCTTCATATTACTATATGATATTATGATAATTATTAATTTATCATATAAGAACTATCGTAACAAGAATTACGATATTATTTTGATAAAAAAAATTTATTATAATCATACTAATATATTGTTATCATATTATTATCGGAGAGAAAGGGAGATGATGGTTGGCCTATAAGGCTGTATCTAGAGCCTGTAACTCGAGATATGGTCATTTTTTACTGCATCCTAGATGCAGCCAAAGGGCTTTATAGTGCAGCTTAATTAATTGAATCTGGTCCAGCTCTAGGCGGTCAAACACCTGCATCATGACATTCTTAATTAGGAGGAAGCATCTTAGAACCAAATAGTCCGTAAAATGCTCGCATCTCCTTCAGATAATCTTTTGAAAGACCCACTTTCGTCCCTCTCTATACATATATGGAAAAAAGGACCCGCTTTCCGACCCCCTGGCCTTCGCTTTCCACACCCTGTCAGACTTTACAACCGACCATTCATTCCGTTCAAGTACTTCACGCGCGTAAGATTCCAACACTAGACTCCAAAATCACGCTCGTAAGTCAAAGTAACCCATTAACTTAGAGAGAGAATTTCTCCATCTCAAGCAATAAGCAGTAAACCTCACGTCCTCTTTTCCTCCTTATTCTGGCACTGTACATTGTTCCCTCAGTAGAGACTCACCTAATAATTGAAGATCAAGTTGAGTAGATCTTAAATATTTATACAAAATTACAAAATTTAAATAATATTTTTTCGCTAATTTTTTTTACATAAACTTCTGAATTGTGATATAAAATATGTATTGTACAAACAATTGTACATATAACAAAGTTTCCAGCAATGGGTGGTTTTGGCTAACTTGGCTTGTGTGCCTTTATGAATGACTAGAGAATAAAAATTTGATTTGCATTAAATTATATGGAGGCGTGCGATCTTTAATGACAGGAGACCGTTAGCATCCGGCAATGTGAAGTTTCTTGCTTATGGCTCTGTGAATTCAACGATGTGATCCATGATATCCTGAAAAACGAGCGGTGCCTTTGGAAAGCTG
This sequence comes from Phoenix dactylifera, assembly GCF_009389715.1. NCBI lineage: Eukaryota > Viridiplantae > Streptophyta > Magnoliopsida > Arecales > Arecaceae > Phoenix > Phoenix dactylifera. The sequence continues at coordinate 8,570,590 of NC_052398.1, read as the reverse complement.
GCGAATACAGTAAAAATCGTACAAGTGCATGATGACCAAGCGAGCCAACAGGGACTCATGCATTAGAAATTGTGCACTTCTCTGTCCCCATCTTTCTTTGCTTGCGTGCCATTAGTCGTGCATGTCAAGGGGTAAGCCACACCATGTTCCCATTTAGACCACACCTGGACTTATGAGGGGCGTTTCTTGCTCACCTCTCAGGACCCTACATGCCACTGTAAGGCGTTGAAACTTTTGAAGCATTCAAAACAGCTGAAGTCATCCTCTTTCCCCTACGTCTAGCTCTCTCTGAATTAAACATGACCAAATGCTACATATATAGCAGAATCCTAGTCGTAGCTCCCTTCCATTCCGTAGACGCATCCATAAACCTCGAGTCTTAAGTCCATAACGGCCAAAAACCTCAGTCAGTTCCACATAAATCCTGTCAAAACGTAATGATCTCTGAATTCCTTGATGCAGTCGCCGTCTGAAACCCATGCAAGAAATTCTTCAACTTTCCACCCTCTTATTTTCAATTCAATATACCCTCGGTCAAACTTTCCACGCCCAGAGCACCATTTTTCCACCCAGCTTCCATGCACAGCTTAACGGGTGGCTTTCGTCTCACTGGTTCACGTTCTCCTAACCACCATCCGTCTCCCCCTGCTTTCTCCCACGCAACAACCGCGACGTTTCCTTCGCTGACCAGTGCTAAACCACGTGTTTGAATTGACGCTCTTAAGCTCCCCCCGTTCAAACTTATACCCCTCGCCTCAGGACTTATATAAACCGGAATGACACTAGCTAGTTCCATATCCATCTCTCTCTTGCTAAAAACTTCTTGATCACCTAACAAGCTTCAACCGATTCTCTTGCCATGGCTACGAAGCTCAAGGTGCTGCCTCTTCTGTTCCTTCTCCTGGTGGGGGGTCTCGTCCTTGTGGCTCAAGCAAGACCTCTTAAGGTATTGGAGCAAGACGGTGCGGCCGGGGGAGTCGATGACTTGGTGAGAGACTTGCTTCTGGGAGCGACCAAGCATGCAGGCCCCAGTAATGGAGGCGCAGGGCATGGGTTCGCAAAGTACTTCCCTGTCGGGGCGCTGAAGGACTCCGGGCCAAGCCCTGGAGCTGGGCATTAGAAGATGGTGTTGGTCGTCTTCCCTAGCTAGTTTAATTACACAACTATGTGATTAGTGATAAGTCCTGCAAGTTTCTTTAAGTCTTTTTGTTCCTTTCGAAAAGAAAGAGGGGGGAGGGCTTCAAGGTAGCTTCTTGGACTAGTTTATTTTTATTGATTTATTGTTTCTAATAGCTGTTACGTGTATACATAACATAAGATTGGGGGGGGATTCAAGGTAGCTTCTTTGGTTAGGTTATTTTCATTGATTTATTGTTTCTAATAGTTGTTACGCGCGTGTATGCATAATATAAGATTGGGTATATAGAAAGGATGCCATTATTCGTTCGTTTAATATTATGAGCATATCTATCAAGTTAGTTCTTTAATGGTGACTCAAAGTGCTTGGGAACGTATGGCTACTGACATGCTAGTTGATGTGCCTTTCTAAATATTTGTGTGTGAGAGAGAGTCATTTGGACACGTATGTTGAACGTGGCTTGTCCATGTCATTTTAACTTATTGCAGAACTTCTGCCATGCTTAATTTCTATAGAATGTTTTGACCATACATTACATGGATGTCTCTAATAATATATTACATATGTATGTACATAGGAAAGAATGCACCAGGAAACATGAACCATAGCGAGGGGGTGTATCTTTTCTTCTTCAGGCGAATCCATCGTCTCGATCATCAGCTGCTCGCTTTGAGATCTATGATGATAGATGAATGATAGAGCTAAAATCACTTTGAGATCCGTGTAGTGGATGATTACCGAAGAACGAAAACACCCATGCATGAATCCACTTGAAAATGCATAGCCAATTCTTAGCTTTGTGTATGATCATGTTGAGCAATTTCCAGCCGTCATAAAGATTTTTTTCCTTGAATTGCATGGTATCAAGGTGCAAGGTCTTTGCCACCAAATTGAGTCACTATCATAACATTGTCAATATATTACTGGAAACTTGATCTTTCATACCTCCTAATTTTTTGATTGAACCATTCTCATAGCTCTGCGCATGGAGAAACCTCCTTTTAGTTCAAGTTGGTCAAGTTTTTAACTTGATCTTGGCTAACTCGGACCTATCAATGCCAAAGTAGACTAAAATAAAGACAGCCAAGACTACATATCCCCTGAATGATAATGGTTCTCTGTTTCTAGTGAAATAACAACTTTCTGAAACTTCTGCTGAAGAAAGAAAGAAAGAAAGAAAGGTGAGAAAAGAGGGGATGGAAACCGGAATCACTTGACAGATCTTATAGTTCAGAATTGCCACAGCCCAGGCACCTGGCTATCGATCTATCATTGGCCTCTTACTGTATTGGAATTACATGCAACCATTGTCCACTGATATTGGGAAATTGATTGCGATATTTTTGCTCCTAAAAATCCAGCTCACAAGTAGTTCATCACGCAGGCTTTAGCTCAAGGCTCCACCATGATAGAAGAGTTACAACTCTTGGACCAAGCTGAAGTACCAACTATCATACTTGAGTACGGTGTGGCAATGGATTTATGAGTTAATTAAAAACGCCTTGATGAATTTCAAGCAGAAATTTATCTTTCTTAGATATTTGAACAAGCTTGCATAAAAGCAAGCTAATGAAGTAATAGGCAAACAAAAACATAGATGAGAGCATAAAAGTGCACGAAAATTAGTCATATCCCTTCACATGTATATTTGTCTTCAAATAAAATTTCATTGAAAATTCCACTAGTTATACTATTATTATCTTACCTCAAACCATGAAAGCAGTCTACAAATCTTTATCTGCACTATTCTTCCCACGTATCAAGCCGTTGGGTTGCTGCAAGTTGCTTAAGCATTGTGTGTTATATGAGAAGGAAGTGAATTGCTTGCAAGTTGGAAGTAAATCGAGTCCCTGAGTTGCTTATAAACAAAGTTCCTCGTTTGGGAAAAATTATTTATGAGACCTTTGTTGAAGATAAATTACTTAGAGCTTTCTAAGCTGCACGCTTCACATGGAATTATTATTATATGTTATCGCCCGGTGCTTCAGTGGGTCTTAATTAAATTATCATTATATTCTCGACTCACGATACTCATGAAGCAGATGTTGTCGGGTTTTTTTTTTTTTTGTTGAGATGTCTTATTTGTAAAAGAAAGTATCTTTTATTTTTCGGGAAATTACTTTCCCGTCCCTCAAAATTTGGGTCAAAATTTGGACCGCGAAAAATTCCCCATTTTTCGGGAAATTACTTTATTTTTTGGTACATAGAGAGGCCGAAGTGCCTCAACAAAGCAGAAATGTAGAAAAACTAAATTCACAAATGAAAAAACTGAACTCTAGCCATGTCAGCCAGTACATCCATATCGTGAGACGAATAGGGCTGCAAATTGGGTTGGTTTCTTTGCTGCGCAGTATTTCGATGAGGTCCTTTGGACACACCAAAGGGTATTCCCTCCCTTGCTTTGTTATTTTTTGTCTTTGGATTCTGCTGGTCGTACTCAAGCTAAAGTAGTGTAAGCAACTGTTGTAATAAAAAAAAAATTTCAGGCAGCACATGCATACTGTGAAACGAACGGGGCTGCGGGACTGAGTCGTCACCTTTGCTGCGCAGCATTTCGGCGAGGTCCTTTGGACATACTAAGGGGTATTCCCTTCTTTGCTTTATTATTTCTTGTCTCTGGATTCTGTTGGCCATACTCAAGCTAGATTAGTGTAAGCAACTGTTGTAACAAAAAAAAAAAAAAAACATTTCAGGCATGCATATCGTGAGGCGAACAAAGCTGTCATTACCTTTGCTGCATAGCATTTTGGCGAGGTCCTCTAGACACACCAAGGGGTATCCCCACCATTACTTTGTCATTTATTGTTTCTGGATTCTGCTGGTTATACTCAAACTAGAGTAGTGCAAGCTATCGTTGTAACTAAAAAAAAAAAAAAAAACATTTCCTAGCTACCCTTGCCAACCCATCTGCTGCTCGACTGCATTCCTTAAAGGCATAAGAAATAGTGAAAAAAAAATCAACGGATGCAGCACACTGAAGAACATCTTGAAGGATCCATTGGAGAACAGGGAGGTATCCAATTAATGACTGTTAACAAATCGTTCTCAGGCCAAATACATGCTTATTGATAATTCCTTGCATGGAGATAGAGAAATTGTATCTTGATAACTCGGAAAACTAGCTACTATATATATATATATATATATATATATATATATATATATATATATATATATATATATATATGCTATTGTTGGCATAAGCAATTGGCAAGAAAAAAAATATTCATAGGTCTCCAAAATAGATAATTAGTTGCTAAAAAAGTATTCATAGGCCTCCAATAGATAATTAGTCGTTCATCAATCGTTAAGCCCTGGTTTACCGTGACGATAGGTAAGAAATAATTTTTGGGTCCTTGCAAGATGCCGCCCTGTTTCGCTAATAACCGGGCCGAGCCCGTTGGGCCCCGGTACCTAACCCTGTTCGAAATTCTAAAATTTGGACAGGACCGACTTGACTACAATAGACCCGATCGATTCGGATCCGTTCCGGTTCGGTCCCGTACCGACCCAAATCCACCAGCCCCCAACGGTCCGTTATATTAACCGTCAAGACTCAAGATGGCCTATTGGCCTTATATAGCCGGCTGTATCCAGTACCGGAGACTCGCAGACGTCCGAAGAATTATTAGAAACCGCCCCCGTCGGGCCCAGAGAGCGGCAAGAAGTGAGTCCCCTTTTTTTTGAGCTCTTTGAGCCGAGGTGGAACGGAGCAGAGTGGGAAGCGGGGGTCGGCGATGGGGAGCTCCAACACGACGGAGGGGGCCGGAGGGGGGAACGCCGACCCCTCTGCCTCCGACTCCCCCGCCGCTGGCTCCTTCTCCGAGGGAGAGAAGGTCCTCGCGTACCACGGCCCTCGCATCTACGAAGCCAAGGTTAGCGCCTAGGGTTTCAAGATTTCTTCCTTCTTGATCTTTTTTTATCGCTATTTGGTGGTGCTTTTTTTTGTTATGGTTTCAAGATTTCTTCTCTCTTGACCATTTTAAAATTTGTCGCTCTTTGGTGGTTTTCCTTTTTATGGTTTCAAGATTTTTTGTTTCTTGATTTTTTTTTTCTTGCTCTTTGGCGGTAGTCAATTTTGCAGTGTTTTTGCTAATATATGCGGCACAGTGGTGGAACTGTTTGATTGTTCCTAGTCATCTATGATTCTAGAGCTTTGATTAAAGTTCTTGTCCGTAATTTTATCTCCCGCTTCTCTCAAAATAATTGTAATCTGCCCTCGATGTAGTTCTTGTGGATTGAGAAAGAAATTGTCGCAAGTAATTCTTTAGCCACTACTGGACACGTGAGTTGGGGTCACACCCCTCTGCTTAGCAACCTGAGGTTCTGGGTTTAAGTCTTGGGTGGTACGTCCCCAAATGTTCGGAAAATTATGGTGTGTGAATGGTCTCTCTCTCTCTCCAGAAAAAAAAAGAAATGTGGACACTTTTTTAAAAAAAAATTTAAATAAAGAACTGGATAAAATATTTACATCAGTTTTTGCAGTATCCATATCTCTACAGTTTGACGTTAAAATAACATATTTTTCCTGACTGTTTACGGTTGGACAAGAATAAAATTACTTCTGTTAGTTTCTTTTCAAGAGATGTTGGCGGAGGAATGGACTTTGCTTTTAAGATGATTAAATTGATGAAACTTGCAATGATGTGAATTTGAATGTTGAAGACTGGAGGTTTTGACTTGATGATTAGTGAGACAAGCAAAGATATGTGTGTGTATGTATGTTTGTGACGATGCCACAGAGGAGAAAATTTATGCAGGCATAAACCGCTAAAATACACACAAAAGACTTATGCACAATTTTTTTTTTCGTTTATTCTTTCTTTTTCTTTCTCACTTTGATTCCTAGAGTATTTTGTAATAGGAGATTAAGGCTACTACTAAAATCTCTTAAATTTCGCACTATGCTGCTGGTCAGATTATGGCTGCATGTCAGTCAATAAGATATTCAAACATGTTTGTTCGAGAGGCAACTGAGTTCATTGATTTTAGTGGGGGAACACATGCTTGTAAGGCTTAGTAAACATTCATGTTCTTTCTCTATGCACTGTCTTGTGCATATAGGGCTTTGGTTAGTATGTTAGTTTTGCCTGTACCCCTCTCTTGCTCTTAGAACCATCTTTTTTTTTTGTGCTTCTAGCAAACCCTACTTTGAGTGCTCTTTTCTATTTACAGAAGGACAAACATTTATGTAGCTAACACCATTTTGTTTTTTCAAATGTCCCTTTAATAATTTTTTTTAACTTCACATTGTCTTTGTGCAGGTTCAAAAAGCTGAGTTACGGAAGGATGAATGGAAATATTTCGTCCATTATCTTGTAAGTTATCATATTTAGTGCAGTTTGTTATCTTATCACATGTCTACTTTCTATCTCTCAGTTGGGTAATGGTTATCCATTCCTGCTCTTACTTTTGGCCTATGTGATTTAGTGTTAGCAGAATATTTATATATTTCCAACATCTGGTAACCTCTGTCTTTAATGTTGTAGGGTTGGAGCAAGAAGTAAGTATGATCCGGATGCAACTTCTCTAAGTATTCTCTATTTCTCTTTATGTCCTTATTGATGTTTGTTCCCTTGCAGTTTCTATATGTTAGATTCTGCTTTCTTCTCAAGAAAAATTTTCTTAGCATTGGAGTTCCCAAAACTTTTTAATCTATAATACGATGAGTCTGCTTTTGTTTCCTTCATGCTTGATGCAGATATATAATCATCTATGCAGTATGACATCTTTGCATCTCTTATATAAATTTTCAAGGAATGATGTTTCTCGACATAATGCACACACAGATTCAGGTGCATATATGGGATCTTCTATGTTATCAAATGCTTTCAATTAAAATAGTAAACTGTGGAATCTATATTAAATGGAAAGTTGTGACTTATTTATCTTCCATTAAGGGGTATAAGTCTTTGGGGCTTATTAAGATGCCTCCTGTGGCTGTTGAGGCCTTTAGATTAGCATACAAGCCTTTGCATCTCTTCTGAGATTGCACATGCAAATGTGCCATATATTTAAGTTACTAAGAGAAAAGAATTGCTTCATTCTAAGGTTGAAAAAATGGACAATCATAAAGGTGGAGTATAAATTAAGCATACTGAGGTTCAAACCAATTTTGAAAGTCCAAAACATCTTCTTGTCTGAATGCTCATACAAGTTGAGTCACCTCAAAAGAATACTCAGGTGAGTTTCCAGCATTTTGAAATTGAGAAACAGCAAATAGAAAAGCTCAGGTTATTCCTTATTTATTTGGATGTTGCTGGCATGAGAATGGATTTGGATGTGATGTTGGGGAGGCTCTTAAATTTTTTTTTTAATTTGGTGGTGGTGATTGTTGTGGTGTGTGTGTTGTTTGAGGGGGGATTCTGTTCCTATGCATAATTGCATATTTAATCATCCATGTCAATGAACTAGAAGCAAGTGATTGGTTTCTTTTTGTTTGTTTACTTCAAAACAAATTAAAATAATCAATAATAATTCATTTAGCTCTTCAGATCATCTTCAATCTACTCTTTAAATGATGATTTGGCTTCATTCCATATCTTTGTAGTCAATATTCTAGAGGATAAAAGAAAGATTGAAGAAAAAATGAGTTGAGCAGAAGAGGGTTGTTTGGATTGTTTAAACTAACCTGAAAAGGATTAGGATCATGATTTTCAGGCTATATCCTGTAATGCTCTCTTGTATTATAGCAGTCTTGTAAATATGCCATGATGCGATCTGATGCTTTGCAATATATTGTTTTGCTTATTAAGAGTTGGCTGGATGACTCAGAGAGGTGCTTCTGGAGTATTTTGTGATCAATGCATACTTTGACGATTTCAAGAAAAAATTATTGAAGAACAATAAAATTCATGCTGTTGCATGGCTCAGAATGTTGGGCCATAAGGAAGTTCAGAAAACAAGTTAAATGTAAGGAAATAAGAATGTTTATATGAATGGTTGGTAGAATTAGATAGGGGGAGGAGATACAAGTATGTTAGAGCAATAGTAGGAATTTCACAAATTAAAAATAGAGCATTGGAGAATTGATTGAGATGGTATTAGCATATCGAATGAACTTCTAAGGGTCTGCAGTAAGGATGAGTTTTTGATTTTGTTGATGCTGGAAGAATAGGGGAAGAATGCTACTATAGAAGAGCTTGAAATAATATCGGGGACAGCCCTAAATAAGATTGCTTGGTGAGTGAGGATTCGATAAAGCTGTCACCAAATTGTTGTTAATAGATATGGTTACGACCAAATTGCTGGGACAATGATTAACAGATATGGAAATAACTCCCCTGACATCATCTTGATAGCTGGCTTGTAGGATATCATATGAGATTGTCCTATGATATTGGGCACACTATGGATTGGTAAATTAATAAGTTGTTCCGTTAGACTTTCTTGGATGCTCTTTTCCAATTGTATAGTAAACATGGGATGGTGGATGTAGATTCTTGGAAGCTTGTTTTTGGAATGAAATGTTTTGAAGGAAAAGAATCAACTCTTTTATAATGATGAGGTCCTTTTGGTGGCAAAATTATATAAAGATTTAGAGCAATGCCATCTTTTGTTTCCTTCATAGTTCCTGAGAAGCCAAGTTCCTTGGTCTGCGGATTTTATATGGAGATTGTTGCCAACCACCTTAATCCATACGGCTGTTGTTACAAGTGGCATGTACTTGTTTTATGTTTGTTGGTTCATTTTATGAAATTAAGTGCTAGTCAGGCTTGTGATAAGATATTGGGTAAGCGGTGGTGCTATTACCAATTTTATTAATTCTAAGACTTTGAATATGACAGAGGCATTTATTGTGACAGCTCGCTTTGGAAACTAATAGATACAATTATTAGCTTGTCATAAAGAGGACACAAGAACATAATAATTTTCGTATTTGGTGCAAATCCATAGCATAGAATCTCATGTTAACTGAAAATTTTGACCTTGTCACTTAGATTATTTGACATTTGCCTTTGTAGATATTTTTGGCATGTTTCAGTATGAAACTGCTTAGCAGTGGTACAAAAGGAGTGGTTATGGATTGGATATATGCAAAATCATTTCTTTGTCCTTTTATCCTTATGCATAAAAAGTTCTTTTTCTAGTTCAATATATTTCTTGGGTTCATGAATTTCTAAAAGTATCCAGGGTATGGTTAATGGATTTTAAGGGTGACACAGAGTGGGTGTCTGTTGTTTACAAAATTCTAAGCGCATTGGTTATGTGGAATAATAATGTATCATAAAGTCCACATTAGACTGAGCTTGTGCCAGTGGTTTGCTAAGCATCACGCTCCTAGATGCAAGGTGCAGGTGAAGCCCACCTCCAGCACCTTGCTTCTTTTGAGATGATGCCCCTTTAGTTGAGCGTTGGAAAGGTGCTAAAGGCGTGTGCCTTTTCCAAAGTGTAGTCCCACGCTAGGGTGCACCTTAACAAATCCTAGAAGATAATGTATGTGTCCAAATTAACATCCAGCTGATGATACATCTGCTGATGTCCTAAAAGGAAGGAAAAGGAAACGAAAAGAAAGAAAACTTGGGGAGAGAGAAAGGAGGGGTTCGCACAGGCTTATTCAGCGGCAAGTCTCCATCCTTCTCTTCCATGTGCCGGTCCTTCTCCTTCTTCTTCTTCAGCTGCTGTATCTGCAACTGCAGCCATGTTTCTAGCCATTTTCTTCTTCGTTTTCTTCTTCTTCCCTGTCCATTAAAAGCAAAAATCTTGTTTATTAGATTAGTATATCTTGTATTAGTAATTATTTTTTATCTGAATTCTAATGCTTGTTTGTACTTGTGTTCATGCATTGATGATTCCCACATTGATAATTCATTGTTAAATATGTTTGGAATCATGATTTTATTATTATTTATATGTATATCGATATTTTAGTACCTCACATAATTATGGCGTGCACCTTGCACCTGGGCTCTAAGAGAACTTGGCACCTTGGTGTGCCTTTAGCCTTTGACAACTTTGGTTCCCGCATGCGCTTGTTTGCTTGTGCCATATTGACAGTAATAATTGTTGAACCGAGCTGAATCGGCCGGTTCAGCCTGAATCGAGCCAACCGGTCTTCGACTGGGTCGGTTCTTCAATGGAAAATGGTTCTGGTCCTCTAGGGGCCGAAACCTGATTGGATGTGGCCGGAACCGGCCGAAAATTGATGGAACCGGACGGTTCCGTCCGTTTTGAACCATACCAATCGCCGACCGGTACGGATGTCGGTACCAGTTCGACGAACCTTGATTGACAGACATACATATCTGGATGCATTGACATTTAATTCTGAATCCAGGTATATGCATCTCAATATGGGCACACATACATTTATGAATTTAATCTGGGTATATAATATATGTTATGTCTTGTAAATATATATTAGATATAATGTTAGAGCCATACATGCATAATCTCATTTATATTTAGATATTCCGGGTAAAAATATGCATAGTTAAAACTTTGAGGTGGCAACGAGTTTGATATCTTTGAAAGTGACCTGCCAGTTTTTTTCTTTTCTTTTTTCTTAATTCTTATTGAACTTTAAGGTGGCAATGAATCTTTTTTTGTTGGATCCCGCCCGCTTCCCGTTCTCCCTTAGGCAGTCACTAGCTTCTACCTTCTATATTATTATATGTTATGTATGCACTTATAACAAGTTATCCTGTTTCTGACATGTCATACTAAATTCTGCAATAATGATCATATATATTGGTGAGTTGCATTCATGATTTTGGCTAGGATAGCTTACAATGGATTATTTTAGTAGTGACATGGTTGGCCATTGGGCTACCCTGCCTTTTTAATTCGAGGTTCTTAGTGTCTGTTATGTACTCTACTGACAAGTGGTGCATATAGACATCCTTTTTAAGCTGTCTTGGCTCAGAATATGCTGATAAGTACAAGCCCCTTTGAGAACAATTGATCAATATAAGTTCAAGAACTGGCTGCTGATACATGTTTGGCATGTGATGGGAACAAACCCTGCTCAATTGGAAAAAAACTTTCTAACTTTTAAATTTTCTTTTTTGACAGTTGGGATGAGTGGGTTGGGACTGATCGCTTGATGAAATTTACTCCTGAAAATATCTGTAAGCAGCAGGAGCTTGCGAAGAACCAGAATGCTGACAGAAATCTGAAGTCAGGGCGGTCAACACAAAATAAGCCAAAAGGCTCTAATGGTTTGTTTACTTACGTTGACTAGGCTTGTCGTGTTTACAACCTTCAGGCAACTACCTGTTGAGTTCCACTAGAATGTTTGGTCGGTTTTGTTTGTTCTGTATGTTTTGGATTGTTGGTAGAATCTTGGTTTGATGAAATGACAATGAAACAAATTTAACGTCATCACCATGTTCTCAGTCACAGAACATTGAAGAAAAGATATTTGGGAGATATTCTTTATCATGGGCTTTTTCAGTAATGAGCTCTACGCCATAACTAATATATCAAAGGACAATGCTGTGATTTTAAATTTGGATCTAGCAAATGATCTGTGTTTTACTCTTTAATAGACATTCATCTGTGTATTGCTTAGGATATTTTACTTTGTGAGCAAGCTAAAAAGTCCAGTTACTAATTCGGCTCTCCTGTAACATCACATTCGTACCACTGTAATTCCTTATGTCCATTAAAGTGCAAGTGGGACAGTCTATGACTCTATGACATTGGGCCTTATTTAACTACTCATGCATCCATATTCTATATATTTTTAATGGATCACTTTTGAACTCTGTGTTGAAAATTCCTTGGCTACCTACTGGAAGCACCCTGTTCTAGTTGATTATTTGGCTTCAATTGAATTTTTTGGAATCTTTTGGTATACTCATATTTCTACATGCATAGTACAAGTATTGTAATCTTGATAGGAGGATTGCTTGAGCAAATGAAGCTTGTTATGAGCTGTTGAATTTAGGTACATGTTTGCAAGTGCACACACATTAATTTACATTTATACATATGTTTAGTGTGTGTGTGTGTGTTTACGTGCATGTAAATTTGTGAATGTGTCTGTGCATGTTGGGATCATGTCTCGGTTTGGCCTTTTGGCATATAATTTGTTCCTCGAAAAGAATGCAACCTTTACATCAGATGCTGTATTATTTCATCATTCTAGGCAATTTTCTATTCTAGAGGAATATTTGACAATTTGTTCTTTGTGAAAGAGCTGAAACCTTGTTCTTAATGAGGTAACCTTTTCTTTTGGGCAACCTTTTGTTTAGATCTCATGATAGACCACTCTCATGCCTAAGTTACCTTATCCAGGAACATAGTACGGATTGTGTGCATGTGCATGTACAGCTGACTTAATCACGTGTTTGAGTCAAAGCCAATCTAATACTCTTTTATATCTACTAACTAGATGTAGTTTGTGTATATTCTAAGTAATGCTAGTGTAGTATATGTTTTAATGTATGTGTTACTCTGTGTTGACAGATGCAAAAGCAGATAAAGAAGATCTTAAGAGCTATGGTGAGCCACTATATCATTTTTATTTCGATTGATGATGGTTTTGTTTGCTTTCAATATTTAGTCAACATATAATGATTGTTAAAATTATAGATCAGATTTTCATGTTAGGCTTTTCAAGTACAATATTCCAATCCTTTGGGGTGTTGAAATGTTATCTTGTTTAAAATTTACATACAATGATCTAGCTTGGTGGTTCTGGATGTTTCTACTTGTTACTATATGGCGAGGAAAAATGTACATCATAGTTACCTATTATAATTTTAAGAAATTTGCATGAAACATGAAGATAAGATATTGGAGTGACCAGCATATGCCATTTAGGGCATTTGCCAATATATTTGGCTAAATGAGTCAGACTAGTGAACATTCTCACTATAGTTAAGTTGCATTTATCTATAAACACTATATACAAATGAGGATTTGACATATGACCATTTAATTGGACCGATGTCTTCCTGCATATGTATGTTACGAAATAATTGAGAGACAAATATCAGACATCTATCTCGGACTATGTTAGAAGATAACATTGGCTATTCCTGCTATTATGCTTTTTATGGCCTACTTTTCTTAGGTCTATATATTTTATTGTTGGGAAATGCTGGAAAAACAGTCCTATTTACATTCATCTTGACATTGTGAAAAAAGGTGCCTAGTTGGCCCACTTCCTCATATGTAACTGATAGAAACATTTATCTTGATGTCAATGAACCACATCAAGTCCCTTGTTTCCATGACAATTGTCATCATATGATTTAGTTCCTTCTGTAGTCATGGTGACATTCTGAAGAAAAGGTGCCTAGTTGGCCCACTTCCCCATAAACATTTTATCTTGATGTCAATGAGCCACATTGGGTCCCCTGTTTCAGGACAATGCTATTTACATGGTTTAGTTCCTTCTGTGTTTTTTTCTGGTTTATATATGGTAAATCTAAAGATGGTTTTTTATGCGTTTCATCTCCTACCATGGGCTCAATTATTTTTCTTTTGCATCTTATAATTTCCGTTAATGGTTCTACCATCTATGTTTGAATACAGTGCTTAGAGGCAAGAAGCGGAAGGCTCAATCTGGTAATGAGGTGCGCTTTGCTTACTTTAATTTCCAATAGTCTACGACTTTATAAGCTGATACAACTTAAACATTTGTAGCCATGCAACTTTGCCTTCTCCCTCAAAACATATACAAATTGAATTAGAAACGCACATATGTTTTTGATGGGAATTAGGCAATTTTACTTAATACTCTCATGTCCAGCTGAAAGAATCTATGTTATGCATGTTATTCAACAAACTGGTATATTCTTTTCTATTTTCATAGCTGTTCTAAGTTCTGCAACATTACAGTAGTCCAGTGATTTCTAGCTATCTGCTAATCAATTTATAATTTTCTGCCATTATCTTTCTACAGTTAAGCATGTTTAAAGTTTTGGGCATCATGCCTGCTATAGTACTTCTTATTTCAAACTTTGATGTGGTCTCAATTCTTTCTGTATCTTGCTTGATGTATATAATTTTTCTGAATTCTTAACGGGCAAAGTACGATACTGGAATAAGATTATCAGAAAATTTTAAACAGAAAATGCATTTTACTAATAGTTACGATTTATGCATTTTCTGCCATTATCAGTCAGGATATGATGATGTGCATTGTTTGACTACTGATAGGAGAAGGACGCAAAACCAGCAGAAAAACATGTGATGTTACAGTTTCCTTTGACGCTTAAGAAGCAGCTGGTCGATGATTGGGAGTTTGTAACTCAGCTGGGTAAGGTAGTAAAATTGTTTACATGTGCATTTCTTGTTCTTATAGTGCTGTGGTGGAATGTGGAGTCTATTTATATAAGTTGCCTTGAATATCTTAATGTCTTTGTGCCTTACCCTATTTTTACTATCATGAAGAAAAAAAAGTTTATTGATAAGAATTATTGGAAGAGGCGAAGAGCTTTACATTACAAGGGATGAAATGAAAAGCCTGTCTGTGTGGGCTTTCTATCAATGCCCTTTGCTGTCTCCTATTATATCAAATTCAATATATGTTGAAACAATTAAAATGGTGTATTTTATCAGTTTGTTAATGGCCAGACAAATCTTTTTTATGAGAAAGAGACTGGGTATTGATGATGGCTGCCATTCAACCAAAAAATTGGAATTAGCTGTCATATTGAAAGAAACATGAGATGAAAAAATTGAAATGTAGTGAACTGGGCATTGTCTCAATGGTCACAACCTTCGCTCCTTGGAGGCGGCTTTGAGTTTTGGGTTTGAGCCTTGGATGGTGCATCTCCAAGTATTTGAGCCCTAATAATTTACCTTGGGCAGGTCTCCCCTCTATTACTATCAAGAAAAAAAAATGTAACAGAAAATATTGAAATGTATTCTATCTTTTATAAGAGAGGATGCCATTGAACTTATTCGCATTGTTGAATTTGAATAATGAGAATCTTCAAAATATAAATTGGCATGTGTGAGCTAGACTAATCATCAGTGCATGCACATGGTTCATGAAAAATCATTAATCACTTTACATTTTTGAAGAAATGAATTATGTAAAGTTTTATAAATATATTGCTTCTATTGCTTGGAGTGCTGTAGCATTGAAGGTGGTGGGCACATGCGCAAGCATGGAACCACATAAATTTCCCCTTAATGTACCTCAAAACCTAGTGCTACAAGTCTTATATATGTGCTGAAATCTATATACATCATGAAAAAATTTCCCAGAAACATTCTTCTGTTCTAGAACACATATATTCCTAACTCTGTAGGGAGATCAGTACATAAGGTTTTATTTCCCAGTCCTGAACCTGATATTGATCAGGGACTAGGTTGGCATCCCGAACTTGGGCTGGCACCACATCCTGGTAACTTATTAAGACACTTATTTTGTTTTTCTGTCTTTTCTGTTTTTGTTGTTTTAATGATTGTTTAAAGGCTTTTTAGTTTTTTTTAATCATAATTTAGGATTAAGGGAGGGTTTTTTAGGAAATAGGTGGGTTTATGGTGTTAGTAATGGCAGCAGCACCATGTTTCCTTTGGCTGTTTACTTTGCATGCAAGAGGAGGGAAGAAAGAAGGAATAAAGAGAGAAGGGGAGATAGCAGACAAATCCAGCTACTATTGCTTAAACCGCTGAATATGTTTAGACTCAGCGGTTTTGTGTTTGTAACCATATTGCTGTCTTTTAGTTTTCATCCCAGAAGAATGACCTGTAGATGTACAATGTTAATAATATAGTGGTTACCCTATTAACGCACAACACTAAACTGCAGATGTGTGAAGGTTATGTGCGCATTTACCAAGGTCACCTGTATGTAAGCATTGCCTGCAATGTTTAAAGAATGTATTGTACATCTCAATGTTGTTGCCTTCATTTTGTTATTATTTATCATGATTTATCGATCTTTTTTTTCTTTTGTTTTTACAAGAACTTTATCTGCTTTTCAAGTTTGGATCCATTCTATCAGTAATTTTGGCATGTACATTTTGGCCAATGACCAAAACAAATGTCCTTCACAATTGAAAAAAAATTCTCAATGGCCAGTTTTATAGGTGACATGTCATTGTCTTTCTCACATTCTATAATATGAGCAGGGGGTTTGTCCTACTGGTGACCTACCTAGTTATGTTTCCAATGACTTATGCGATGCAGTTGCTTAGTCATATGTGGCTGTTGCAGGAACCTGCCATATAACCATTGGTGCAGCTTTAATTCAATAAAGTATAAGCAGAGAAAAGTGAAGTTCTTAGTTTCTGTTTCCCCATTTTTGGCCCATCAATTATAGAGCCATAATGTTTGGATTTTTCTGTTTGGCATTCTGATGACTGCGATGAGATGCAAATATTGCATAGGTTCTTCTAATGATTACCCTGAGGTCATTTGTAAGTTATAATTTGATATCTTTTTATTTTAATGTACACAGATTTTTGATGCCAAGGCACATTTTAAGATTATGGAGTCTTGAGATGTTTGTTTCTGTTTCTTCATTGTTTTGATTTTCCTTATCAGCTTTTAGATAATTACTCAGTAAGCTGTATTATTTTCCAGAGTTTCCCTTTTAGATCTTCACTTGCATATTCCATGTTCTGTTTATCTGATTATAACCAGTTTCTCTTTCACTAGTTTCTGCCTTTTAACATCTGTTCTTCTGTTATGAGAGGCATCTAACATGAGAGTGCCACATTGTCAGCTTGTCAAGCTCCCTCGTTCCCCAAATGTTGATGATATCCTAAAGAAATACCTTGATTACCGAACAAAGAAGGATGGCATGTAAGTATAAGCATTGTAAGTCCAATATCATA
Source organism: Phoenix dactylifera (assembly GCF_009389715.1). NCBI lineage: Eukaryota > Viridiplantae > Streptophyta > Magnoliopsida > Arecales > Arecaceae > Phoenix > Phoenix dactylifera. The sequence goes on along the minus strand of NC_052398.1, from coordinate 8,553,706 downwards.
TACACTCAATTGTGATGTCCTCACTGCATTTCTTTTTGCATCGACTTGCTTGTGTCGATCCTTTCTGCAGGAATGCATTTTTCCTTTCTTTGAGATATACTTTGTCTAATTGGTTCTGGTTGATCCAAGCTTTCTCATGCTTGACTTTTATAATGAGTTTTTTCCTCGTGGATTTCAGTTAGTAAAATATAATAATTATTATTGGGTGTTCAGCTAATACTTCCTGATGAAAATGCTAGAGTACACCCAGTCTATTTCCCACGCCATTCCTTGTTCCAGTGTGGTGCCTGGCGATTGGCTCAACCCCCCTGTGTCACTGACCTACCCCATTTATTGCACCAATAGGACAGGGAACTGCATGAGAAACTTAGGGATCAGTAGCAGTACTTGTTCCTGATTATGGTACAATTGCTGATAGATTCCTGTATGACATTATTAGAATACACATTCCCCTTTTTATCATCACCATTTAGACTTTCTAACTTGTAATTGGTTGGTTTCGTCTTTGAAGAATTGACAACACTTGCTCCATACTGACTCTTGCGGGCAACTTGTCTTAAACTATTATACTTGATTGTGATTAAAAACTTAAAATTTTCATTTCAAATTGGTTTCTTTCATGAAGCTGAAAGTACCTTTTCAGTTACCTGAAAATATTTGGTGGAGATCCATACATCAGTTTTCTTTCTTTTTCTAATTTTTGTTAAGCCTCTTGCAAGCCTCTCAATGTTATGCAAATATCTTGCCCTGTGAAACCATTGAAAGAGTTCTGTGTGGTTCTTCCAAAAAAAGGTATTCATGTATATTTTCCTTCATGGTATCCACAATGGTATCCACATTCCATAATATTTGATGTTTATTATGTTTTCTCGTAGAAATTTATTATGCACCAGCCATTATATGATAATACACTAACTTTTCATTATCATGTATTTTGTTATTTACAATTTCTCTAATTGTATATAATGTAATGAATTTAAAATGTTTTAGGATTGCTGAATCTGTTGGGGAGATACTAAAAGGGTTACGCTGCTACTTTGACAAAGCATTGCCAGCTATGCTTTTATATAAAAAAGAGAGGCAACAATATCAAGAAGCAATTTGTGATAACGTCTCTCCTTCAACTGTGTATGGTGCTGAACATTTATTGCGCCTTTTTGGTATGCATATCAGACACCATTTGCTCTCTTCTTTTCTGAAATCTTAATAATACCATTTGAGTTCTTATCTACATAGCCTTTCTTCATCTTTTGGATTTCCATTTCCCTGTTCTTTGTTTTTCTGTATATTTCTTTCATGATGCTGTTTTTGCTCTTAGAACTGTCCTATATTTGCATTTCTGTTTTTTTAACTATACCATAATCCTTGATTATATTGTAGATTCTAAGTTTTATGTGATTTTTGAAATTGTATTTGAGGCCTTAAATATTTGCATTTAATTGCTTTTTTGTACCATGTTGAACAAGGGCCCATTTATCCAACTTGGATCTCACCTACCTAAGCCAACCCATCGGGTTTGCAAGTGGGGTAGGGATCAGGCAACTCCGGCTTGCCAACGTGTCTGGTTGGGTTCGGGTTAAGACCCCTCAACTTGTAAGGTCATGGGGAGTATATATGCGAGTACGTAGTAAATATGAACCATTAGGGAGATTTTGCTTTGGATTTTGGACATCTCATTGGGGAGGTCAGGCAACTTCGGCTTGCCAACGTGTCTGGTTGGGTTCGGGTTAAGACCCCTCAACTTGTAAGGTCATGGAGAGTATATATGCGAGTATGTAGTAAATATAAATCATTAGGGAGATTTTGCTTTGGATTTTGGACATCTCATTAGGGAGAAATTTGTTTTAAAACTTGGGTTGGCATGTAATATTTACTTTTGGATATGTCGCTTATGTTATCATGTTATTTGCTTTGTTATAAAGAGAGAAAAAGATAAAATATATAAATAATAAATGTAAAAGGATGGGCTACCAGACTGTACCTCCCAGTATCAGGGGTGTCGTACCATATAGGTAGCGACTAACGAACCTCGGTATGGGCAGCATATTGATTGTCGGCACCACAAACTGACCCGTATTGACATTGTACTAGCATGATACTAGTTTGGGCGCCGAAATCGATACTGCGAACCATGTTTGAATCCTAGACCTTGTGGTTAGTAGCTCTGTGTTGTCCTACCATAACACATAAGATGCAACATTGGGAAATATGCGGATGGCGGTGCGAGGAGATACACAAATGGGGAAATGCTCGAATGTGCGAAAGGGTATTTTGGGAACTAAGAATTGGATGTGCACAAAATGGAACTAGGAGAGGTTCTTTTAACAGTAGAATATAGGTGTTTAGTTCTTAATTGCAAAACAAGTTTTGATTATTTGTTATGGCAAGATAAATTCTGAGATAAGTTGTGGAACAAACAGTTTAAAAACTGTGAAAAATGATAGCCTGCCCATACAATAAAAAGCCCAAAGTGAAATGGAAGTGGACCAATTGGTTGCAGATTTGTTTCGAATCAGGCATCTCAGACCTGTTATCATGTTGGGTTTGGTTTGCAGGCCTATAGGGCCTTGATGTATGAATTTGACTCGACCTGAACCCAAGCTGATTTTTCGATTGCCACCTCTTCCTTGATATCTAAATCTGTGTTCACAAAAGAATCTCCTATTATATGACATCAATAAATTTGGCCTATACTAATGAAGGTTACAAGGTTTGGTGTATGAAGCACCCAGTTTATTGTCAACTATTTCAATTCCAGCAGATGGAGGCTGAAAAGCCATAGCGTGCATCCTGTAGTTTAGAAACAACGAGACATCCTCTCAATACAAGAAAAAGAAGCTAATCAATTGATACATTGACAACATAAGAAAATGTGAGTGCGGAGCATATATTTCTAGTTTGAACTATATCCTATGGTTTAAAAAGCTTATTGGAAGACATAACTTGATTTCATCGCTAAAGAAGGTTGTTTTTTATGCTTAGTTTTCTAGTAAGTGTTGTATAAATTAGGATGGCAAGTTATAGAAGAATTTACTTGACTTAGTTATATAAAATGTGTTTATTACTGGTATCTCAATTTACAGATGCATGCCTATAAATCTCTCTCTTTGTGAGATCACACACATGAAAAATAAAACCATCATATATAGATACTCTGAAGGATAAGCTTCAAGTTATGGTTAAGTTTGAGGTGGGTTTCAAGTAGGGTTGATACTGCTATTAATAATGTCAATATATTAATTACGTAAAAAACTATTACTGTTTGCTGCTATGTACTAATTGGTAAGTAAAACTTGTTAGTTATTATTGTTATTAATATTACTGCTATTTATCAAGAAAATTAATTCATTTTTACTGCTTTTATTGTAATTAATACATTTTAAATTTTTAGATAGTTAAAAAATAGTAACTGTATATGCATCTGCATATACTGCCACATACTGCAAATAGACTATGCGGTCCCTTGACCACCTGCTTACCATAGCTACCTTTTAAAACATTCATTAATCCCTTTAGCTTATTCTAACTTTTCTATTATTGAAACTTGGAAATCCATATTTGTTTTCTAGATATAGGGCTTCATGAATTCACCAATTCTTAGTACCTGTTTTCATGAATATTTTATTTTAATGATTTTATAAAAATTGTAGCTGTGAGAATAACAAAAAAAAAAAAATCCCAACTGGTGGCATGTGAGCCTGGATTTTTTGAACGCTTAATGAATTCATCATTTATAACCAATTTGCCATAGGCACTTCTCATTATTTGATTCTAATATGTTCTTTGGTAGAAGTTGAAGTGGTGGGCCTTGGGCCATCAGTTTGCTGTTGACAAGTATATGTGGTTGAAATAAATGCTAAGAACGTTTGGTTTTATGCATCATTAACGCTATAAATTTCTTTAAGACTGCTTAAAATTTGATTTAGTTATAATTTATAGAAAGATTTTTAGGAATAATTAAAAAATAGATATGTAGAGAAATTAATCAACACAGGTACCTTGCACCTGGAAAGCAATTTATCATTTTATTCATGCACAAGAAAACCCATTGCTAGGATTGTACCCTCCTCCAGGGTATGCAATTTAGATAAAAACTCTCGCAAGTTTCATTCATGCTTTGGCCTCCTCTCCTCTCCTCCTCCTCCAGGGCCCCAAGTTAGAGAAAGAAAGAAACTCTAGCAAGTTTCCTTCATGCTTTGGCCTGTAGGTCTGTTAACATAACAGCTGCTAAGCACCCTCAGTGACTCCTTGTAAAATTAGGACTTGTCCCCATGCAGAAAGAATTAAAAGAAATAAGGAACAGAACAGCAAATTTAAACCTTCCAGAGGATTTGGGCTTCAAAAAGGTTCACCAAAAGGATTTGGGCTGTATGTAATTCTTCAAGAAGTTAATTAAGGATTATGAAGAAGAAGGATGAATTAAGATTTAGTATGATCTTAGGGCTTGGTCCATGGAGCAAAAGATGTGGAGTCAGAGGCTCAGATCCTGTGACAGGTGTGGCAACTCTTATCATGATGATCAGAGTCTCTGATCCATAGTGGAGTGTCAAAGGAGTAAAACTAGAGCATCACTCAGATGCCTAGATTTTAATCATCAAAAATGACTTACAGCCGAAGAATTAAACTATAGTTTAGGAGTATTACTTTGGTCCTAAAGTGCGAAGTTGGCACAGCTCGGTTAAAGATGAGATCATGCTATTCAGGGATTTTAATTGAAGTCAAATAAGTGCGGTAGTTGATAAGGAGATCGACTTTCCTATTTTAAAAGTCCTAAATTACTTGTAGCAGAGGCCACAACAGGCTATTAAAAGGCTCTACAGCCGACACTGAAAGAGCATCATGTATTGTGGTTTATTTTTGGTGAATAAAAAAAAAGTTGAAGGCTAGGTTCAGCCCACTATTCCCCCTTTATCTCGATCCTCTTTAGTTACCCTCTTGTTCTTCTTATTAACTCTTCTTTCCTATGATTTTCTCCATTTCTTCTATTACTATTCCAATGTGCTTATTTTCTGCACCAAAAGAATTTTTCACTGTTTATTTTGTTCTGTGACCGGATAGAATGCTGCTGATTTCAAATATTTATTTTCTGCATAGCATGCCAATTTTTTGACACATAATTTTTATTATCACCAAAGCCTTTTCTGCCCTGTATTTTGTAACAAGACTGTATGACAATCTTTTTTACCCTAGTTTTCCTTGAAGAAAGTCCACCTACCCCTTCGCAGGCTATCCCAAGTGGACTTGCATCAGGATGTAATTGCCTAAATGATTTAACCTCAGGTTAATACTACTTGGGTTGGAGATAATTGTAAGGAATCTAGGACTTCCCTAATTCAAGCCATAGTCTGAGTAGTACCTTTTGTAATAGTAATCTTATGTAAAATAGGATTTCTAATGAAAGTGAAATTTGGCTATCCTAAGGACAAATATCTTGATTAACAGAGTTAAATTCTTTTGTATGAACGGGTTCGTAGACCCTACTTCAACTGCCCAAGGGGTTGTTTGGGTGTTGAAAGATCTTATGTAGACTCTCATGCTTAAAATTATGTAGAGAACTGTTCGCTCAGAGAGATCACAGCTTCCCGACCAGTTAATCCCTGCTCTTTGGGAATAAATAATCCCTTTTCCAAGGTGATTTAGCTTATCCTGAAAAACATGGATTAGTTGTGCCTGTCTTCGCCGATTGCTTTGAACTGCTTTTCTACCTATGTGTATCCAAAGCATAAGCCTCCTGCCAGATCTTATTGGACTAATAAGATGTTCTGGCATCCAAATAGCCCTAACAGTCATCGTAATTTTCTAGCACCTGATTATATGTAGGTACATGAAATTTTAAATATCTTGAGTCTCATAGTTCTGAAGTATACTTGTATAAAAGCATGAGGTGTTTAGAGAGGTCTACAAGAAATATTTAGAGGATGGTGTAGATATGTAGTATTGTTTGTTCGTCACATGCTAGTGGGACTTAATGAACATGTTTTTAGGCAATTGGTTGATTATTCTATTATTTGTAGATGTTAACTGTATGTATGTGGTAGTATAGCCATTTGTTACAAAGTTATTGCTCCCATCCAGTATTGCATTTGCTCAATACTAGTTCCCTCTGTTTCATTGTATCAATGCTTGGGATTATCACTCTGGCCCTTCATTTCAGAAACTTCAAAGACCATCTGATTGACTTATTAATTAGACAAATTTGCTATTGGAGTAATTTCCAGCCATTATATAGTTTTTTGTATGCTGGTATATTAAATAGACCAAAGTTTGTTGTATCGGTTGGTACCGGTACATATCGACCATACCATATCAGTATGCAGTATTTTTTTATTTTTTTTTTGGTTGGGGGTGTGGGGGGGGGGGGGGGGGGTATCGACACTCGGTATGCCAAACCGGATACCGTTGATACGCCAAACTGAATACCATACCAGATGTACCGGCATTATAATATGATGGTATTGGTACGAGGTTTGGTATTGAGACGACAAATCTTGCTTGTACCTCAAGCAAATCTTGTGGTTAAAAAATTGTCCATCTGATTGAAATGAATTTATATCTGCAGTCTATGGTTTCATTAAACCATTTGTAGAGAACTTCTAGTGATAATTTCTTTTTTGCAAATTAGGAATATTTGGCGAACTCCTTTAAAGCACTTTAATTGTTATAGTTCATGAGGTTAGCTTCACCTGGACTTTTAACTCATTCTGTTGAATTCCAGAAAAGGATAAGTTATCCTGCCATTCCTCTCTGTTCAGTATACTTTATAGCTTCGAATATTTGGCTTCCCATATGGTGTGATGAGTGCAATAAGATATGTTTGTCATTTACATGTTTCTGCTTTATGCATGATATGAAACAAAATTTTTCATGCTATTCTATGGATAGCTAGGCAATGTTGTGAATGCTCTGATTTTCCTTCATTCTGCTTGTTGTTATTAGAGTTTAACACATTTGATGGCCATGTCTTGATTTTCGCAACCTTTTTCCTTTGCTATTTGCAGTGAAGTTGCCTGAATTACTTTCTTATGTCAACATGGAAGAAGAAGCACTGGCAAAATTGCAGCAGAAGCTGTTAGATTTTCTCAAGTATAACTCCCCTTCTTAATGTATTCTTGGAAGTTCTTATATTCCATGTTTATGCTTCATAGACCTTTGATTGCATGTAGCGTCAAGAAATAAATCTGTGCAGTTCATTTCATTTTCCTCGATGAATTATTTTGTGTTATTTTCGGCTTCAGTTTTGGGGATGGGGGAAGACTGTATTATGTGGAAAACACACGATCTAATTTGCATCATCGAAAACATGATCTAGGAGCATTCATGTGTGAACATGCATGCTGAAGGTAGTTACAGTCATAACCTTAAACAAGCTTAATCCATCTATGTGGTCGATGTTCTTAAAAGAAAGCCAGCTTAGTCACCTAGACTGCTTTCCTTGGGCATTCTTTTAGCATTTTGCATCATGTTTGAGTATGCTGGATGAAATCTATTTATAATTTAGTATTTGTTGTTGACATATTTACATCTTACTTGATATATTATGTTTTATTTGTTGATCCGAACCCTTTTGTAGGTTTCTTCTTATATCTTTATAGGTAATTATAATTTATTATTTATGTGCTGCCTTGGCCTCTAGCACCTATGCTCTGACAGCCCCCCTGGCTCTCTGTCTGCCGCTGACTGCCTTTTAAAACATTCATATGGTGTTGGTGTTTTGGATATTAATTATTGCTGATCTAAAGTTTGGAACATTTTGCAATGAGCTGTGGACTTGAAGCCAGCCCCCTCTATGATAGAACTCAGCTAAGACAACATTGGCACGAGGATCTGTTGCCTTTGGTGGATACTTCAAGGTTCCCTTAAACTCGGAAAAATTCTGACAAAGGGATGAGGGTTTGATCCAAGGAATTATTTTATGTGAGACAATTGATATAAGCCTAAAGACCCACTTGTGGACAATCTTCATTCTTTAGATGTTATGGGTATAATAGATTTTTCTCGTATGACACCCACTTGTTTCATTCCATAGTTATTATGGCTATAATAGAAATTTTCTTTTAAGACATTTTCAATCTCTCTCTCTCTCTCTCTCTCTCTCTCTCTGTGTGTGTGTGTGTGTGTGTGTGTGTGTGTGTGTGCTGTTGTTTAATGGTGGGAATGCCACCAATCATTCTTTTTAGGAAATGACACCAAGAATTACCCGTGTCCTATCCTTGGAAACACCTCCCAAGTCTCCAACCTAGAACCTCCTGTTCTTACCTGTCTTATCCTTGGGAAACACCGAGGCTGAAACCAGAACCTCCTCCAAACTTGCTTGATTGTGCTACATTCATAATCTGCTAAAGCTGTGATATTATGTGGGCAATAGTACAATACTACCTGTTATGCCTGGGAAGTATATGGTATGTAGCGGTTCTCAATGAATTTTATGGAGAATGAAAGTTTAGATATAAATCGGAATGTCCTTACAGGATTGTGGCACTGATAGTTTCCAAGGGGACCACGTTTTTTACTTATTAATGTGGGGAATTGGAGGCCTTAACTAGCACAACATTGCTTTTGTACATACTGTCAAATTCCATGAATTTTGTTATTCCTCTTACCGATGAAGTGCAGGTTTTTTTGTGTGGAAGATTTGAAGAGTTTCTGCAAATATCTATTATATAATGCTTGATCATGTCACTTGCAGGTTCCTGCAGAAAAATCAGAGCTCCTTTTTCCTTTCGACATATGATGCTTCCAAAGGCATAGATGGCACAGATGCCAAATAGAACTTGACCAGAAAGCATGTGTTTGCTGTTACGTACCAAACTGCTACAGAATTGCCGAGTCCGATCCCTATTTTGTTCTTGTTGTATGATTTGATTGTTGATTCAGAGCATGAGATCCTTTTTTTTTTTTTGTATGTGGCAAGATGGAACTCATGTTAACAGCTTGAGTTTTCCAGTTACAAATTAAGAAGTGTGAGTTTGCTTTTTGCTCTCAACTATTGAAGTTTGACATTTAAACATAGCAGTGGATTCACCGGCGGATATTGACTGTTGATAGGTACGTATGAAATCTTTATAATGATGCAACTTCATAAAAAGATTTTCCTCACCTTTTCTACATGTTCTGTATAAATGCTGACATTTAATTTAGAAAAGTAATACTGTAACCTGTGAATAGAGCATCTGTTGGACACAACTATTTGCTAGTATTTTGCTTCTTTCTTTTTTCCTCTCTCTCTCTCTCTCTCTCTCTCTCTCTCTCTCTCTCTCATTGTAGTGGCTGCTAACTCCTTTTCAACATCAAATAAAATATTACCAAGAAAGCTATTCAAGGCTAGGCTGGTCCGATGAAAGTATTTTCATTGTAATGGTCATCAATTGTTGCTGTGAGGGGCAGATGTAACAGGATTGCCATTGTGAAGAAATTCGTCAATAATTCACATCGGCGCACTCTCCACATCCGTATATCATGGAGCAGCAATGAAAGAAGCCATAGAAGATGAAAGATGGAAAGTTGCTATGGAGGAGGAGATTAATGCTATTGGAAAAAACGACACCTGGGAGTCAACCTCTCTTCCGAAAAGTTATTGGTGTAAAGTGGACATTCAAGAGCAATCGTGCAATGGATAAAGAGGTACAAAAGTAAGACTTAGTGCAAAAAGTTGCAGGCATAAGAAAGGATTAGATTATCAAGGAATCTTTGCACCAGTTGCTTACCGAGACACGGTGACGTCAGTCATTTTCTTTTGCAGCGCATTACAAGTGGAAGGTATATCAAATGAAAAAATAAGTTTCTGTCTAGGACTCCAAAGGGCATTATAAAAAGAACGGAAGATGGTGGATCGAAACAGGCACCATGAGCATGGAATACCCACATTGACAATTATTTACAAGACAAATGATTTTGCCAAATACTCATATGAGCATGCTATTTATTTAAAGAAGAGCTAGGGATGATATTTTCCGATCACAGGCATATATTGGGATGACTTCTTGGCTAGTGGAAGCAGTAAAGAAATGATTCATGAAATTAAGAAAATGTATGACAAGATAATTTGAAATGACGGGTGGAGGCTTGATGTCTTATTCTTTGGAATTGAAATAACAAGAAGATGGGAATTTCATTTCTCAGATCAGATATGCTCAAGATATTTTAAAGAAATTAAGAATGGAGAAACGCAAGGAACTTGATAAACTGGTTAATTAGGGGGTGAAACTGAGCAAAGATGGAGAAGAAAAAGCAGTCAACTTGACCCATTAAAGGGCTTTATTCGAAGCTTCTTGGATTTAACAGTTAGTGAACGAGATATTATAAGTAGGCCAATTAGTAAATATATGGAGAACTCTAAGAAATCATATTCATTAGCAGTAAAAAGAATATTTAGATACATGAAAGATAATATTTGACCATGTCTATTCTATACGACTTATAAAGAGAGCGATGACCGGACCAAAAGATGAAGATGGAAGGAAGAGTACTTGGGATATGTTTGTATTTTGGTATCTACAGCATTTACTTGGTCATCAAATAAGCAACCTATTACGGTACTGTCAAACAATAGAATACATTACAACTACATTGGTGTCCGGTATTTATTAAGCTATTCGACAAATTTATTAATAGAATTGGAACATTCATAGAAGGATCCAACAACAATATTTGTTGACACCAAATCAAGCATTGACTTAGCCAAAAACCCAGTGGAATATGGAAGAAGCAAGCATATATATATATATATATATATATATATATATATATATATATATATATATATATATATATATATATATATATATATATATATATATATATATATATATATATATCATTTCTTTTGTGAATAGGTTAAAAAGATTGTTGAATTGGTTTAAAGCTATTTTTAGATATTTATGAATATAGATCTAGCCTAATTTATAATTATATAAATTTATTAATTGTACCGGTCCAACTCATTGGCGAATACTATAGAATTTTCAGTCCGATTATTCATCCAAACTATCGATGTTCTTGGCTCCGATATCGCTCTCATGAAACGCCTCATTTTCTTCTACAAACTGCAACCACGCAAAGGCATAGGCATTATACGTATAAACCTCGCTCGCATCCGCGTCGTTCACACAGCGTGTGCGGCCTTCCGAGCCCGACCCCTTTGACCCTATCTGCGAGTCTCCATCTCGAGTCCTCGCGCCAAGAAACAGCTGCAAAACGTGTCACGCCTCATCCCATCCCACCCCGGACAGCGATGTTGTAACCCGCCCGGCGCACCCTCCCTTGGCTTCTTTTCCCCCGAGTCCACGCCTCCTCCTTACTTTTCCGCTCAGCCGGCATCTTCTCCGCTCCCTTCCAACGCCTCCTTTGCCTCCGCGGTCATCATTACCCTCTCTCTTTCTCTCGCTTTCGCTCGTCGTCCCATCCGATGCTCCCTTTTTCTCTCGCTGTCGCCGTCCGGGCGTGGGCGCCAGCTATCCGCTGGGACGGCCGGAGCGGATCGAGCTCTCGAGAAGTATTCGAATGCGGACGAAGGAGGAGGACGTTTGGGAATTGATTTGGCCTTTACTGTGCGCCGTGCCGTGCTTCGCCGGGATATTTTTGGGGTGCGATCGTTGCATGTCACGTCGTAGCTTGCGGACGATTTATACTGACTTCAAATCGACAGGGCGTTTGTTCGCACGTGGTTGGACAAAGTTGGCTTCGCTTCCTGCCTAAATTTTATCCAAACAAGCGCGATCCTTTTTTTGATTCGCGACCGAGCAAGGGAATGGCCAAAACGTGTACATCCAGGAATGTACTCGATCACGAATCATCGTGCCATTAAGATAAATAATAGCCATCGTTGAACTACAACCATTCTCACGCCCCATTATGAATACCCACATTTATCAATTTAAATTAAAAAAAAGCACCTCTCTATACTGCATCCGGGTGACATAATCAGTACTTAGCACCTAAGTGATCCGACGAAGAGTCCGAAACAAAAAATTTTGAAGAGTTAATCAAGAGTTAGCTAGGGTTATAATTGATTATGAGAAAAATATTAGACATCTTAGCTAGGCTTCTTAACTTCAGCCATAATCGAAGTAAATGACTTGCAGTAGAAACCGAGTTTTCACCATGCTCAAGCTAATATATATCAGCAGTTACGGCGACACTAAAGTCAATACATGATTGGCGTGATTGTCGCCATATACTATTCGTATGAGACGGTTACTACATTGTTAACGTACAGCTAACCGTTACTATACAATTAAAGTATATCGCGCTAAATCATACAATGGATCCGTATTCTATCTTATATAAAGAGATAGCCCGAAGATCCTTAGGTAAGTTCATTTAGAAATTCTATTTGATATATTTTTTTCTTTTCATACTGTTGCGCTATTATTCTGAGTTAAGCATCGGAGAATCTCCGCCAAAAATCTTCCAGCAAGCAAATTACTTATAGGTTGGCCTCCGCCTAGTTTTTCCTCTCTTGGGATAAATCCGACCTTAATAATAATAATAATAATAATAATAATAATAATAATAATAATAATAATAATAGTAAGCGCAAGGATTTGCCATTATAGCGACGTTTGCGCAGCTAGGCGTATTTGAATTAATTTATTAGTAGTGTTTCCAACCGCCAGCGGCCACATGCGGACGCGAAGAGACGGGTGGAGTGACGTGCGGAATTTTTGGCCCACGTGGGGGAACTTCGCTGCGAACCGCGCCTCCCGGACGGCTGCAACCAAACGACTTCTTCCGCCTCTTTTGGGCCACAAAGGATCGCAAGATAGTTTAATTTTATGCCGTCGCTTGTCGGTGTGATAGCACGCGAGATGCGTTTGGGGACGACGCAGCTGTCACATTGTGGACGGTAGGTGATGTGGTGATTTTATGAGATGCGTGGACGGCGGTAGATGACACGAGGAGAAAGCAGATTGATGAAGAAAGACCATTTTGTTGTATAAAATAAATTGTGGCTCAAGTTTTTTTTAGGTTCGGTATAGATGCATCTTATAGTATAATAATACTTCGGATGAAAGCTTGCTTTGCCGACATCTTATCTTTGGTGCAATGAGTTGAATTGGACGGAAACATGGTAGAGTTTCCCATCGGTGGTTGCAATGAATGCCACATTAGTTTTGAGAGAACACTGCTTGACGCGTAAATCATCAAGGATCGAGGTTAATGAAATACTAAAAATAATATAGTTACTTGGATAGAATGATAATATGTTATATCACTGCTTTTACTTAAAAATTTAACTTAGGTCAACATCAACCAATTGCAACTAATAAGAGGAGATCATATATGTGAGTTATTTATAAGAATGGCCATCCAAGAAAGCTAGTTATGTAAGGGAGCTGTTGGTAACTTCCATCCAAAGGAAGTAATTGTTGAAAATAACTCTCTTTTTTTAAGAAATAAAGGCAAGGAGGCTACCTTCGGGCTCCCTCTACTAACATACTTGGTATTACAACAACAGTACCAAGCACTGGTTGCCTTCTAGAAGAGTTAGATTACAAATCCTATGGAGAGCTTTGTCTAAAGGTGCCCTCATAGTATTTTAATAACTAAAGTCTTTCTTGGTGGTGGAAAATTTTCTAACCCCCATGAAGGCTCAGTCTGCTTGACAGCGGAGTTGGGTAATCCATGGAGTGAAGATTCAACCTATTCACACAATAAGGTCAAGGGACCCATGGACTGGAGGTTCATTTTGTTCATGCATGGAATCTTAGTGATCACTTGTGAAAAAGAACCTAAGAATTCCTTTCATTGATCTAAATCACAATTGATCGGAGAAAGCTAAAGATGCGCAAAAAATTACTTTATTTTATATTTTAGATGGATCAATTCACAAGTTGCCAAATTGGCTTGACTTTTCCTGATGTAACGCGATCTCTATTATCTTTTTGTAGACCACCAAAGAGACGGTCATGAACGATTTTACTGCCTTCCTACACTAGATTGCATGGGGGAAAAATCCATGGTATCATTGCTTGGTAATCAACATATACTAGTTAATTGTTGTTAGTGAGAAAAATCCCTCAATAACCGCTATATATATATACTAAGTCAAAATGTTCCAAATAGGTATTAGTGCCTATATTCATATGTCCCACCCTCACCTAATTTTAGCCAAGTCTTTCTTCCACTCTACTACTCAGAAAAGGAACAAAAGCTTAAGAAAGTCAAATACCAAGTTCTAGCTCTTTTTAGGTGTACAAAATTATCATCCAATTCTCAAACTGCTGTGTACATTTAAAATTGCCAGTTCTCATGGTCAAATATTTTCAGGCCACTAATCAGAGAGTTCCAGCATAGGCCATATTCATAGGGAAGACAATCTAACTGCAAATCGACCGTTAAAAGATAATTAAGAAGTCAACCAAGGACTTGCAATTGACTCTAGAGATTAGGATATTTGACTATGAGTCAATTCGACCTGCAAGAGTTTGAAGGGAACATTCATGCCTCAAGTTTTGGCTTCATTAATGAACTCGGGGGACTAATCTGAATTTAGTTTAGATAAACTTAAAACCAAGCAGAATGCTAAGTCTGCCTGAATTATGTCGAATTCAAAGTGTTTGCTAAAGTGTCTAAGTTTCAGAGAACTAAATCTCATTTTCTTTGGCTGACTTTAGTGGACTCATCGGACCACTTTGCTTTGGATGGACTCTGAGAATTAATTCTAATTTGACTCAACCAGGAGTATTATTCAACATTAGAATTGTTATTGGCTTGTCACGGGCTTCGGTACCAAATGAGGGCTCCCAAAGCATAGGAGTGCTTATACATTAATTTGGTCCTTTGTTTTTTTTTTTTAAAAAAAAATTCTTGGGCCCAGATTTATTCAACTGGGGGTTTCTGCAAGTCTTGTGACCCCACATTTGGCTGATCTCCCAACTATCAGATCCCATCCTGGAACTTGGTCGGTCATTTTTAGCTTCATAACATAATGAAAGGACTTTAGAGGTTTTCTGATGACTAGAGGCTCTGAGGTCTTATTTCATTGGTCTAGGTTTCTGGTGCTCAAAGCACCACACATTATTCTCTCTTCTGTTTATATTCACTTCAAGTACTGTTTTCTGAAAGCATATTTGTAGAAAACAGTACTTGAAGGGAAACTTGGTCACTCTTCAATGTTCATGTAACAAGATTTATATTTTTATCCTAGGAGAAAGAGATGGAGATTCATTAGTAATATCAGTATTTCAAATCCAAATATTGTTGGAATATGTCACTCAAGACTTGAACCTGAAATCTATGATTTCTAAGCAGATGGATGTGATCATCAGAGCTGCCCTGATGTCACTCTTCAATGTTCATGCAACAAGATTTATATTTTTATCCTAAGAGAAAGAGATGGAGATTCACTAGTAATATCAGTATTAAATCCAAATATTGCAGGAATATGTCACCCAAGACTTGAACCTGCAATCTATGATTTCTAGGCAGATGGATGTGATCATCAGAGCTGCCTTGATTCACGACACCGCTTCTATAATTAAATTGGTGAGCATTCAAATTTCAAAGGATCAAGTTTGTTTAACCTAAATCCTGCCGAAGTCCAACCTTTAATTTAGGGTGGGTAGACATGCATTAATAGGTAATAGCTTGGCTAATGATAGCATAGCCATTTTAAGTTGGATGATATTAGAGTCAAGGGCTCAAGCAACATTGTGTAACTTGAACCGATCGAGTGTAACCCTCAACCAAATCCGACAATTGTATTGGCTATAAGTTAATATAAAGTTAACCTATTACTTAGGTATGTAATCATGAAACTTGTATTGATTTCTATGCTATCTGACCTAATTACATTTGTATGGTATCATGCCAAGGTTAGCTCATGTCCAACCCAACTAGCTTGATTTGCCCTTGCTAGAGTACTATATTAAATGGGCACCCACCTCAGTCTCTCTCTCTCATCCCCTTAAACTCCTCATGCCTCCCCTTCCCTCATCCAGAGTAATTATCTCTATCCAAATTAACTGACTGCCACTAATTTACGAGCAATTCAATCCATCCAGTCACTGGATAAGCCCGCATAATTTGTTTTAGATTTGTCTTCAATTCTTCTTAAGAAAGTCTAGTCACCAGTGGGTCGGTGCAGGCCACAATCTCACACAAGAATCAAGCCTCCACATCTATGTAATTGGTTCTAGATTTGATTCCCATCTTCATAATAGTTAAACAATACCCTAAATAAGTACACTTAAGAACCCAATGCGACACAGGACAATCACACATTTTATCACTGCCGACTGGACTTATGAAGAAGAACTAAATAACTTTGCATACATCACCTAATATTCCAGCTATGGAGTTCTTTATCTTCTTTTCCCTGTTTCTTTCTTATGAAGCACTTGTTTTGATGTTTCTTGTTAGACCTCTTCGCAGCTAAGGTTCGCAGATTATTCCTTTCATTTTTTCAGACAAGCTTACCCCTTCGGTGTTAAAGTTGACGGATTCTTAGTCAAATACTGTCCACAAAGTGATATTACTATTCATTTCATTTTTAAGAAAAGCCTTTGATTCTTTATTTCCCAGCAAGAAATCCATGATGCTTTTATGTTTTATCTTTCCTCGCCTCAAAAAAAAAAAGAAAAAAAAAAGCCCTTGCATTCTTTTTATCTGCGAAGACATGCATTAAGAATACAATCAAGCTAGATACTGATAAATTCCTATGCCTTCTACATTGATACAACAAGATGCTACAATTCTCCGTTCCCTTGCATGAATTTCTCTCTCTGCCACTGCAGTCATTCCATCTCCCTCACCACAGCTTCAAACTACAACCTATGAGCTACATGACAACAAATGAGCTACATGACAACAAGGAACCCCTATGATTCCTTTTAGACCCGGTGCAATCAGTGGAGATCCAGACACATCCATTGGTGCGTCTCTAAAAGGCCCCACTATTCCCTAGCTGGGTCTAAAGTCAATTGCCACTTTATAGCACGCTCCAACCAAAGTTCGCTATCTCAGTATCGGATTCCATCCAATACCATTTTATTACAGTATAGATACATCAGATACTGTATCTGCTTTGGCGTACCAAACATTTGCAAAACCTTTCATATCCCGTACTGATTGGTACGACAAAACTTGCAGCAAACCAAACCACCGATGAATCGATCGGTGATGGTGGATCCAAAAATAGAAATAAAATATTAAGGAAGGAGAGAGAAAGAGGGGAGCATGCTACGGGTGCGTTCAATCGTCAATGGATCACAAACATACAAGATGCTATGTAGTAATGTAATGAAACAATAAAAAGAGTATATAGGGGTTGAGTGTTACGCAGGGCTGTTGCCTAGATTCCATCGAGTGTGGTGCGTGGTTCCCTCCTTTTGGACCGTCCACTTTCTCACTCTCCATCCCTCGCGATCTATTCTTTATTTTAAGTTTGGTGATGCCCAGCACTTGTTTGGATTAATTAATATAACCATTTGGCTTATCCATCTAAGCAACACGAGCAAGGCGATAAAAGGATTATGGGGTCAAGATCTTGGATCGATTCTTGTATTGCCCGAGAAATATCCATGCTGGGCTTGCCCGGCTGGATCACGCAATCTCTGCAAACAAACCTAGTTTAATTGGTTTCTTTGGTACGCCAATCGACCAAGCAAAGGAAAAGAAGGGCACTGAATCCTTTAAAAAGGAAGAGCCGTTGAGCAACGTAGTTTAGTTTAGTTTAAGCTATCCGGAGGAGTTTGGTTGGTTTAGTTTGCAGGTGGGAAAAGAAGAAGAAAAGCAGAGGGCAGTAGAGCACCATTAAAAGGGAGCGTCTAGCGCCCTTAAAGAGCATTCACACATAGTTTTGATGGAACCATGGTCCACAAAAAAGACGAACTGGTACTAGAAAGACACAGCAGCAGATCGAATAATCCCAGGGCCACCATCTCCGGGCACTTTGTTTGGTGCTAGCAAACTAGCAAAAGAGGCCCACCACCACGGTAACCTCATGCCCGTCGTCCGTTTGCTCCTTTGGTGCTGATAGCCGCGTTTATAAAGGCAAGGAAGTGGCTTGTGATGAAACCAAAGACCGATCCCATGGCACTAACATTGTCTTTTCCTTTTCTTTCTTGAGGCCTTACTTTGAAAGTAGGACGAGGATATAGATCCAGGCTTCTTCTATCCATCGTTCTATGAACTTCTTGTTGGAAATAGTTTGCCTAAAAACTATTATATCTTTATTTTATAAAAGTATTATAGAGAAATAATTTATCGGAGAAAATTACAAGATTGAAAATAGCTTGAATGGAACAAGGCGTGAGATATACACTGCCAATTTGGTTCAACCCAATCCTCCTCTAACAAGCACGATCATTGGGGAGGTTTGATCTGGCCGACTTCTTCATTTGCCTAGATGAAAAAAAAAACTCAAAAGAGGTTTGAAAGAAAAGAAACAAAAGGAGAGAAGAATTCTCTGTTTCGTGTCAAGATATATTTATTTTTTAAAATTATTTTTTCTAAGTTAAAACTCTAACCGTTTTTGTGTGTAATTTTATAATAATAATAATAGTTATGAGTGATAAATGATGTTATATCCAATCTATTAAATCCAAACCCTACTCAAGAAATTCTAGATTATTTTCTCTGCAGCTATTAATTTTCAAGTTGCTGGTGCAAGTTGTAATATCCCGTGCAAAGAGTTGGAGGAGAGGTGTCGAAGTCTTGTTTGTCCAGTAAGGGTCACGATCATCCACAAACCCTTAGGTGTCTCCATTTTTAATGTTTGACGGTTTTCGTCTCCACAGCGTCACATCTAGATCCATGCATAGAGAAATAGAAGTGACACTACAGAAAAATTAACCTTTCGCGGTTAAATGGTTATAGAAGTGCTAGATCCTTCCAAGCTTGCATAGTTGGCACCTATGTGATGCTTTAGGAAGCGTCGACAAATGATTTAAAAAACTCCAGAAATAACCACTTTTCTTGTAATGTGACTACCCTGAAAGAATATCAATCAAGCTATATTAGAGATAATTGAAAACAAGTCAGATAATTTAGAAAATTATATGAAATAATCATGTTAAATATAAATAATAATTTTATAAGAGAACATACTCAAGGTCTACCCTTGTCAGCCACCTACTACGGCCGTACTCCTCCGAGATCCAACTGAGGACCATACCCTGCCACTGCTTCAGCATTTATTGCGCATGGCCGCTGTAACCCTCCGGTTCACTCTACAATTAATGCGGATCTCCGGCTTACTCCACCATTAATGCGGATCTCCGGCTTACTCCACCATTAATGCGGATCTCCGGCTTACTCCACCATTAATGCGGATCTCCGGCTTACTCCACAATTAATGCGCATGGCTCCTGACATCTACGGATCCTCGGCTCTCCACGGCAAGTTAGCCCAGCAGAGTCTGGTCAACCATGATAAGTCTCTGATCTCGGCCATACCCCCGACACCAATGCAATGATTCGCCTGGTAGCGTACTGGTTCGGGTCGTACGACGCCCTCACCGCCGACATCAGCACAATGATTTGCCTGACCGTGCGCCGACCTGAGCCACATGCCGAGCCGTACTATGGTCTCGCCCTGTTATATCACAGGTAAACCGACCCCCACCTATAAAAGGGAGCCTTAGCTTCTGAGGAGGGGGTTGGAAAATTCCGCGCCTTACAAGCACTATTCATCTCCTCCTTACACTATCTGCCCCCTCCCTGACTTGAGCGTCGAAGGGCCGGCGCTGGAAAACCCGGCCACCGGCTTGTCTGCAGGCACCCAGACGGAGGACGCCGCCCGCTGACGGATCGCTGCCCCGCCGTGAGGATCCCCTGCTCCCTTTCTCCGGCCACCCCAGACGAAGGATGCCGCCCGCCGACTGGTCGCCGCCCCGCCGTGGTGACCCGCAGCTCCCTCTCCCTCGACCGAAGATTGCCCCTGGGTCCAATTTCCAGCAACAGTTGGCGCTAGAGGAAGGGCCCGAGTAGCAGTCATGAAGTTGAGAAGTAAGGGAGCCTCCAACGTCTCCCGGCGTCCCCCGCAAAGTCCTGGACGCTCTGTCCAGAATTCTCCAACTCCGACTGACCCAGTTCCTCAGGTCCAGCCGGAACAGTTCAACGCCTTAGTACAGCAAGTCTAGGCCCTGGCCGCCGCCGTTCAGGGCCTGCGACGCGAGGAAGCTTTACCAACGCTTCCCCCGCGGGCCCAGGTCCCGCCGGAATTTCTTCCCAACGGCCCGGTTCTTCCCGGCCAGAATCTACATGGCTCCTCCAGAGCCAATAACGAAGAACGGACTTCCCCCCAGAGAGAGCTACCGGGGGAGGATCTCAACAGAAGACTCCAGCCTTCTGAGGCTGAGTCAGCCCCGGACCACCGTGAGCCGGCGCAAACCGCGGCGACAATCCCGCGGGTGGGGGAGCTCGACAGAAAGGTTGAGCACTTGGAGCGCCAAATTGCAGCGCTCCACAGTAAGAAGGCGAGGCAGGAGGGAGACTTTGAGTTCACTACCAAGTCCCCCTTCTCCTGCCAGATTGAGGATGAGCCGGTTCCCGCAAGGTTCAAAATGCCTCAGGTGGAGCCCTACAGCGGAATCACCGACCCTCTCGACCACTTGGAGAGCTATCGGGCCCTCATGGCCCTACAAGGGTCCTCGGAGGCCATACTTTGCAAGGCCTTCCCAGCAACCCTCCGAGGGACCGCTCGGCTTTGGTTTTCTGGACTGAAGCCGAACACGGTGTCCTCTTTTGAGCAACTCGGCAGGCAGTTCGCCACCAACTTTGCTGCCAGCCGGCGCCAGCGACGGACGTCAGACTCCCTCCTCGACATCAAACAGAAAGAGGGGGAGTCCCTCAAGGAATACCTGGACCGCTTCACCGCCGCCACATGGGAGGTTCGCGAGCTAGACCAGTCGATAGCCATGTCGGCTCTGAAGACTGGGGTTCGCTCCTACCGATTCCTCTTCTCCATCGAGAAGAGCTTCCCGGCCGACTTCACCGAAATGTTGGCCCGGGCCCGGAAGTATGCCAAGGCCGAGGAGGCAGTTGCCTCTAGGCGGGGAGCAATCGAGCCCGCCTCTAAGAAGCAGAAGAAGCGCCGCGAGGAGCGCGGCCAACAGAGGAGCCGATCCCCTCGCCATGAGAAGAATCTCCCCAGACTGAGGAGCCCGCCCCGTCAGCAGGGGCGACCTCAGCAGAGGACCCCTCCTCGACCGAGGTCCCCACCACGGCCTCGGACGTACCCGGAAAAGTACGAGAACTATACACCCGTCAACGCCCCCCGGGCCGAGATCCTGATGGAAATTGAGGGTCGGGACTTCTTCCGACCCCCGCCGCCTATGCGAGACACGGAATTTTCCCGTAATCCCAGGAAGTACTGTCGCTTCCACCGAGACCGTGGGCACGACACGGAGGACTGCTTCCAGCTCCGGGATGAGATAGAAGCACTCATCCGTCGAGGAGTACTCAACCGGTTCGTGAGAAACCGGCGCGAGGAAAGGAGGCCGGCGGAGGATGTCGTACCAACCGAAAATCCGGACGACAACAGGCCCATTGCCGGCACCATCAACATGATTGGAAGGGCCTCAGCAGGAGCAGCCGCCCCGGGAGCACCCCCGAAACGCCCACGCACTGATGAAGTCATCTCGTTCTCGGACGAGGACTTAGAAGGGGTCGAGACCCCTCACGATGACGCTGTGGTCATCTCAATGATTGTAAATAAGTTCGATGTAAAGCGTGTCCTAGTTGACAATGGAAGCTCAGCCAACATTTTGTATTATCATGCCTACCAAAAAATGAGGTTGACAGAAGGACATCTCCGGAGGATCAACGCCCCACTGGTCGGGTTCACCGGAGATTCGGTCCCGGTCGAAGGTGAGACCAGCTTCCTTGTCACAGTTGGCTTCGCCCCCCCAGGAGAGCACTGTGAGGACGGACTTCCTGGTGGTCCGACTGCCCTCGGTCTACAACGCCATCCTTGGGCGGCCAGGGCTGAATGCCCTTCGAGCCGTAGTTTCAACCCACCATCTGCTCATGCGGTTCCCTACCGGCCAAGGAGTAGGCGAGGTCCGAGGAGACCAGCTGGTCGCCAAGCAATGCTACACGGCGGCCCACGGAGTAAAGCAACCGACCGAGGCGGCAATGCAGCCAACGGGCCCTTCATTGCCCATAGAAACCCTCGATGCGAGGGACACCCTCTGGAAGAAGCAAGTAGAGCCCGGTGAGCTCCTTGTTCAAGTTCCACTAAAAGAAAATTTTTTCGAGCTAACCGTGCAGGTCGGCTCCGGCCTCGGCGCCCGCGAGAGAGATCGCCTCGTCAGCTTCCTGCGGGGCAATGCTGACGTCTTCGCCTGGTCGCCTGCGGACGTGCCGGGAATTGACCCTGAGGTCATGGTTCACCGACTCCAGGTGAGGCCAACCAGCAGGCCTGTAAAGCAGAAGAAAAGGGGCTCCGCCCCGGAACGGCAACGTGCTGCAGCCGAGGAGGTGGACAAACTCCTCGAAGCCGGCTTCATCCGGGAGGTCTCCTACCCGGACTGGCTCGCCAACGTAGTCCTCGAAAAGAAGGCCAATGGGAAATGGCGTATGTGCGTGGACTACACCGACCTGAACAAGGCCTGCCCGAAAGACAGCTTTCTCCTTCCAAGCATCGACCAGCTCGTCGACTCTACTTCAGGGCACCAACTGCTAACTTTTATAGACGCCTTTTCAGGGTACAATCAAATCCGAATGGCGCCAGAAGACGAGGAGAAGACGGCCTTCATCACCGACAAGGGCACCTACTGCTACAAGGTGATGCCCTTTGGCCTGAAAAACGCTGGGGCCACCTATCAGAGACTGGTTAGCCAAATTTTCAAAGACCAGATCGGCCGAAATATGTAAGTCTACGTAGACGACATGCCGAGCGGCGGAACACCACATAGCCGATCTCAACGAGACATTCGCCAAGCTCAGAAGATACAAAATGAAGCTTAACCCGGCGAAATGTGCGTTCGGGGTCACCTCGGGCAAGTTCCTGGGTTTCATAGTGACCCAGCGCGGAATTGAAGCTAACCCGAAGAAAATCCGGGCACTGCAAGAGATGTCGCCTCCGAAGACAGTTAAGGAGGTGCAGCGGCTCGCAGGGCGAGTTGCCGCCTTGGGAAGGTTCGTCTCTCGGTCAGCCGAGCGCTGCCTCCCTTTCTTCAAAAGCCTCAAACGGCCGAAAGACTTCCGGTGGTCAGAAGAATGCCAGCGAGCCTTTGAAGAGCTCCGGAGCCTTCTGGCCTCTCCCTCGCTGCTCACCAAGCCCCAGAAGGGCGAGGTTCTTTATCTATACCCTGGCCGTCTCCCCGGCCGCAGTGAGCTCAGTCCTCGTCCGGGAAGAGGACAAGCTCCAAAAGCCGGTCTATTACACCAGCCGGGTTCTCAGGGATGCTGAGACCCGATATTTTAAACTTGAGAAGACCATCTTCGCTCTCATCATCTCGGCTCGGAGACTCAGGCCTTACTTCCAGGCCCACACAATAGCTATATTGACCGACCAGCCTATGAAGCAAATATTGCAAAGGTCGGATCGTGCGGGGAAGATCGCCAAATGGGCGGTTGAGCTCGGGGAATTTGACCTCGAGTATCGACCCAGGCCGGCTATCAAGGCCCAAATACTCGCCGACTTCATCGTGGAGTGTACCCTGCCGGACGACCCCGAGTTGCCACCCTCATCCGCGGAGGAAGCCCCGAGGCAACCATGGGTCCTGCACTCGGACGGGTCTTCAACCTCGGGGGGTAGTGGAGCCGGACTCATCCTCACCAGTCCAGACGGAGTGGTGGCCGAGCAAGCCTTGCGCCTCGAGTTCCCGGCTTCGAACAACGAGGCCGAGTATGAGGCCCTCATCGCCGGGCTCAAGCTGGCGAAAGAACTGAAAGTGGAAGACCTGACGGCCTTCAGCGACTCCCAGCTGGTAGTGAACCAGATTCAAGGAGACTTTGAAGCTAAAGAGCCATCCATGCAAAAGTATCTCCAAAAGGTGCGGAAACTTACGTCTGCCCTGAATTCTTTCAATATTCAGTACATTCCCAGGGCGGAAAACTTCAGGGCAGACCAGCTGTCCAAATTGGCAACCTCCCGCATGAGCGAGCTTCCCAAGGGAACAACGCTCGAGTATCTTCAGATCCCCAGCACGGAAGAACCCGAGCCCACCATGTGCATCGACTCCGAGCCAAGCTGGATCGATGGGCTCGTCTGCTACCTCCAAGACGGGACCTTACCTCATGACGAGACGGAGGCTCGCCGAATCAAGCGCCAAGCCCCCGGTATGTCCTGTACGAGAATAGACTTTATCGTCGATCATTCACTTCTCCCCTTCTCAGATGCCTCCGCCCCTCCGAGGCGGACTATGCCCTCCGAGAGGTCCATGAAGGGATCTGCGGAAATCACATGGGGAGTTGGGCACTGGCCCACAAGATCCTGCGGCAAGGATATTACTGGCCCACACTCCAGAAGGATGCGACGGATTTCGTCCGGAAATGCGATCGGTGCCAGCGAAACGCCAATATCCAGCGCCGACCTTCGGCCCTGCTGACTTCTATCATCGCCCCCTGGCCATTTGCCCAATGGGGGATCGACATCCTGGGGCCCTTTCCCCAAGCCTCCGGACAAAGAAAGTTCCTGGTCGTCTCCATCGACTACTTCACCAAATGGGTAGAGGCCGAACCCGTCGCCCGGATCACCGAGCAAAAGATGCGGGACTTCGTATGGAAGTCCATAATCTGCAGATTCGGACTACCCCGTATCCTTATATCTGACAATGGTCGACAATTTGACAATGTTCATTTCAGGGAATTTTGCTCTGAACTCGGCATTGATCACCGTTTCACCTCGGTCGCTCACCCCCAGACAAACGGGAAAACTGAGGTAACTAATCGCACTATTTTGCAGGGACTCAAGGCTAGGCTTGATCGGTCCAAAGGACAGTGGGTCGAGGACTTGTACAATGTCCTTTGGGCGTACCAGACCACGTTCCGACTGCCCACAGGAGAGACCCCCTTCAACCTAGCATACGGCACTGAATCCGTCATCCCGTTGGAGATCGGCCTGCCTTCTCCAAGGGTGGAGCATTATGACCCCGACACCAATTCCTCCCAGCTCAGGAGCAACTTGGACCTCGTCGAAGAGACACGAGAGGTCGCCCGGGTCCGCATGGCAAAATACCAACAGCGAACGGCCCAATACTACAACTCCAGAGTCAAGCCCAAGCTCGTCAAAGTAGGAGACCTCGTCCTCAGGAGAGCCGAGGCTTCTCAACCGACCGAGCAAGGAAAGCTCGCCCCGAATTGGGAAGGGCCGTATCAAATCGCCCGGGTACAACGACCAGGGGCATACAAATTGAAGTCCCTGGAGGGGACTCCGATCCCGCGAAGCTGGAACTCTGAGAATCTACGAATGTACTACCAGCAAAATCCCTAGGGATTCAAGACAATCAGGACAATGGGCTCAGTTCTTTTTCTGCAAATAATTCTCTTATCTTGACGACTGTAATTCTCTTCTAATGTTGGGCCGTCTGTGATCCCCAGATTTCCCGGCCAAAATCGGGATGCCTGGAGACTCGACCGTAGAGTTCCAAACTCCCTCGACCTCGAGAAGTATCGCAGGACGATGAAACATCGGCTTGACGCAAGGATCCCTCGACTAAGGTCGGGATGCCCCGAGGGTCGACCGTGGAGAACCAGACTCCCTCGACCTCGGGAAGAAGCCGTGAGGGGTGGAAAGGGTGGTTCCACCCGGGGCGCCACAAAGTGGACCCCCGGGAGCGGTCGACGATCCCCGATCTCCGAAGCGGACAATACTTTCCCTCGACTAAGGTCGGGATGCCCCGAGGGTCGACCGTAGAGAACCAGACTCCCTCGACCTCGGGAAGAAGCCGTGAGGGGTGGAAAGGGTGGTTCCACCCGGGGCGCCACAAAGTGGACCCCCGGGAGCGGTCGACGATCCCCGATCTCCGAAGCGGACAATACTTTCCCTCGACTAAGGTCGGGATGCCCCGAGGGTCGACCGTAGAGAACCAGACTCCCTCGACCTCGGGAAGAAGCCGTGAGGGGTGGAAAGGGTGGTTCCACCCGGGGCGCCACAAAGTGGACCCCCGGGAGCGGTCGACGATCTCCGATCCCCGAAGCGGACAATACTTTTCCTCGACTAAGGTCGGGATGCCCCGAGGGTCGACCGTAGAGAACCAGACTCCCTCGACCTCGGGAAGAAGCCGTGAGGGGTGGAAAGGGTGGTTCCACCCGGGGCGCCACAAAGTGGACCTCCGGGAGCGGTCGACGATCCCCGATCCCCGAAGCGGACAATACTTTCTGAAGCAGAGCTCTGCCATTGAACTAGCGCGCACCCTACTTCGGTAGAGCGCCCACAGGCCCGCCGACCTGACACAAGACTCCTCGACTAAGGTTGAGGCGCCCCGGGGTCCGACCAGAGGGTCTCAAGCTCCCTCGGCCTCGAAAAGAACTGTAGATCGATAAAGCCTCCCCAGATCCTCTCAACTTCGGTGGGTGTCGTCGGGTCCGTGAGAAGCCCGAGCCCCCTTACAAGCCAAAATGACTCCGGAGGACGACGAGGAAGGGAAGCAACCTACCCCGCCATGTGAAACACAACTCCGAGAATGCAAGAGGTACATCCAACTCGATGCCCTCCTTGTCAAATTTTATCTACATACCGCTAATCATCTAACGTTGGAGTCCTATCTTGCCCCAAAGTCGGGCTACTCCAATGGGTCGGCTTAAGACCGATCTCCTAACTACATTATGCATGCTCCGTTCGACAAGTCTCCGCTCGTCAAGTCTCAACTTGAACAAAGTCTCCGTAAGTTAGGGCCCAACTCGGCCCCCATACATAGACTCCGATGTCTAGCTGAGAAAGCGGTCCCGGCCACAAGTGCACCAGCCGAACACAGATACTAAGGCGATCTTCAGAGATTCCAGCCTTACTCACTGAAATCTCGGCAGAGTCCGAGAGCAATAACTATGAAAACCTTCGGCGATAATTCGACTATTAGCCCGCGCTCCCTACAAAGGACCCGGAAGTCAAGTTCGGAAACCCGACTAGACTCCCCCGAATAGCGGCACGAACAGACCTAGCCCGGTCCTACTCGAAGGGCTAAGGCCCGACCTCAATGCCTTGGATTTTCCTAAAGGCTGAACGTGACGACTTTCGCGATTCTAAGATCCGAGTTATAGGACTTAGAAAATTTTCTGGAAACCTAATCTCGGAGCTCCCTTTGCTCGGAATGACTAAGATCCGAGAAGGCTAAGGTATAACTCAGGAAAAGGGCAACTTCGTTAAGTGGCCCGAGAACTAAAATACAGAGTTAGAGGTCGTCGAGGCGGTTAGCTAAGACCCTAGCCTCATTCACGACAAGAAAGGGAAAGACGAGCACAACATGACAAAAGTATTTTTTCATTGACAAAGGGCCGGAGGGCCAATTACAAAATAGGAAGTCGGCCATTCAAGAGCCGACCTCGGATACAATGAAAAAGAAAAAATACGCCAAGTCTTAAGCGGCGGCAACATCTGCGGGGTCGTCCGTGGCGATGGCCTCAGGACCTTCAGCCGGCACAGGCTCGGGGTCTTCTCCAACTGGCTTAGCACTTCCCAGATCATGCCATCCCCCTTCCCGTTTCAAGTCAGCACCTTTCTTTCTCCCTGACTTGTCTTGCCCACGCTTCTTTAGCATCTCTATCAGGGAAGGATCCATCTTCTTCGCCTGTGCCTCCACAATCTCGCCCGCTGACATGAAAAAATACAAGTCTCAAGCTGCGGGGGCGACATCCGGGGGGTCGTCTGGCACAGTAATGATCTCAGCCGGCACAGGCTCAGGGTCGGGGGCAGGGGCCTCGGGTGCCGCCTCCGGGATGTCGTCCGTCTCGGCCGCCAGTGTCGCCTCCGGGACACCCTCCGTCTCGGCCGCCCTCATCGAAGGCTCGGCGGGGTCTTGTTCGTACAATCCTGCCTCGGATGTCAAAATGGCAGGAAGGTCTTCCATGTCGGACCCGTAGCCCACGTCCATCCTCGGACGGACCGTCGAAAAGTCGTACTGGGGGCAGTACCGGATCACCTGCAGCCGGAAGTTCTCGAAACCCCGGAGAAACCCGTCGACCGTCTCCTCCTCTAATATGTCACGGAACTCCTGCGACCCCTTGAAGAGCTCCACGGCATGATCAGCTCGCTCGAGGGCCCTCCTCTCTCGGGCCTCAAGCTGCTCGATTCGGAGGCGGGAAACCCCGTCCTCATACTTGAGGCCCGCAACCTCGGATTGGACCTCCCCCAGGCGCGCCTCCGAGGCGCGCAAGGCCGACCTGGTTAGGGCGTGAGCAGCCTTCTCCTCCTTGAGCTCCTCCGCCATAGCGAGGCGCTCGGCCTCGGTGGCCGCCCTCCGAGCCTCGGCCTCGGCCAACGCCGCCTCCAGCTCGGCGATCCTTTTCTTAGCCGGCTCCAACTGCCGGCTGACCCGCCGGGTCTCTTCCTGGCATCCCTGGGCGATGAACACCAGGGTGTCGAGCTCGTGAACATGCTGTAAAGAAAGAGACAAAATGATCATGAGTTAAAAACATACGGATTCACTAACAACTTTAAGAAAATCGAAAAAAGGACTTACCCGGGCGGTGTTGCAGTAAGTACTGTCAACGACCACCTCCAGCGGAATGTTCCGGAACTCGGCCCGGTCCGCTGGAAGCATCGCACGCCGAAGCACGGAGCGTGCGACCTCGACATTATGAATGGCCGAGCTCCCCTCGGGGATAGGGGAGTCCGGCTCGACTGACTCCTCCCGGGAAGCTCGGGAAGGGCCCGGCATGCCCGAGCCCGAGGTCCCGGAGCCGCTCGCTTCGGGGCCTCGAGTCGGCTCAGGTCCCGGGCGCTGCTGCCGGATCGTGGACGGCTCCCCCCGCTGGGCAATGGGGGCAGGGCAAGGAGGGGCTGATGGGCCCACGTCGCTGACGACCCGTGCCCGCCTCGGGTCGGCTGTGGAGGCCCCCGCCTCGGGGCCACTCGTCCCGGCCGACGTCGAGGCGCCGTCTGATCTCGCCCTCTTCCGAGGCTGAGGCATGGTTCCGCCGGCCTCGGCCTCTCGCCTCCTCAGGCGGGAAAAAAGCGATGTGTTGCTGGTCGGCATGAAGGGAATGTCTGAACAAAAATTTCACTAAGTGTCAGACCAGTAGCAGTGAAAACAAAGGACAAGGAAAGAAGGTAATATAACTACCCTTACCCTCGGGGCGCGCCGAGCTCAGACCCACGCTCGCCAGGGCGCCCTCCCGCAGGAGCTCGGTCAGGTCGTTGCCCCTTCCGAGGGCTCGCAGAGAGTCTAGGGTCCTCAGCTCCCTCCCCGACGGCTCGGAGAGCCTGTTGAGGGCCTTCAACCGAGGGTGTCCCCACCTCGGGTCGAACCCCCAAGGCGCCTCGGACGCCAGGAAGAAAAACTTCCCCTTCCACTCATGAATCGAGGAAGGGGCGGCTTGGAAGAGTGACATACCGCCCCGAAAGGCAAAGTATAGCCACCCTGCGTCCGCCGGGTTCTTCTTCAACAGAAAACACCGGCGGAAAAGACCCACTGAGATCGGGATCCCGTGCCCGAGGCACAGGGACAAGAACCCGATTATCGTCCTCCACGAGTTCGGAGCCAACTGCGCCGGGACGAGCTGGTACTCGGCCAGCAGGTTGTTCACGAACTCGTGAACGGGAAACCGCAGACCAGCCCAGAGTGTCTCGCGGTAGACCGCGATCCGACCTGGGGGCGGCTGCGTCACCCTGCCCTCCGGCCCCGCGGTTTCAAGGCGAAACCCGGGCCGGAAGAAGAAGCGGGAGCGGATCAACTCCAGCTCCTCCTCTGACAGGCTGGACCCTACCTCCTCCGGACCAAGACCCATTTTACAAGAGCGAAGTGAAATCGAAAACAGAGAATGAAAACTGGGGAAGAAAAAGAAAGGAGAACCCTAGCAGTTGCAGGGTAGGAACCTACTAGACATTGCCGGAAATCGCTCCGGGCACCGACGGCGAGGTTCGGTTGAAGAAGGAAGCAAGGGAGAAAGACAACAAAAATAAGAGGCAGCCAAATAAAACCTTTAGGGCAACCTCGAGGGGTTTATATAGACCCCCTCGGCGGTCCAGATCGGCGGGGTCGGTTCCCATCCCCCGATCGGATTGCGCCACGTGTTGACCTCGGAGACCGAGGCACCGTATTCACTCCGGATCAATAAATCGGGTACGAAATCGAAGCCATGTTCCATCGGATCTCGGGGCCTCATTATGGGTCCGCAGAATCGAATCGCCTTGAACAACGAACGGACGGCACCTCCGCTCCCCTCATTTAATAAGGCCCTGGGGCACGTGGAGCCCCGACGTAGCCTTCACCTCGCCGGATCCATGATCCAGTAATACGAGATCGGAAGCGTCCGATCCTAGGTCATGCCGCGTGTCCGTTTTGAACCCCGTAACGGCACGCTCATTGATGAGCGGAGAATTTCGATTACGGGATCGAGGCGTCGCCTCGTCGAGCCCAAGGACCCTCATCATGAGTCCGCCGCACGAAGCGATCTTGGCGATCCAAGAGACGCCAACCCCGTTACACCCGCTCCGAGAAACGTAAAGACACGAGCTCTACCATAAGTTCGCCGAATAAAGCAACCTCGAAACGCCCAAGGGCGCGGGTCTCGCCATAAACACTCCGAGAAACACGAGGGCGCAGACGAGATTCGCCCCCCAACTTTAATGATAGACTTTACTTCCCACGTCCGAGCTCGCAAGCCGCTCGAACTCGGAAGTCGGGGGGTAGTGTTGGGGGAAAAGATTTTTCCCCCCAAGTGACACAAATGCCCCCAAGAAGCCGCACGATCGCCGACCCTGAACAGTCGAAGTCGGCGTCCGATCTCGAAACGCCTGACCTCAAGACATCCGACCTCGAGACCTCCGACCTAGGAAAATCCTGACGCTCAAGGTCTACCCTTGTCAGCCACCTACTACGGCCGTACTCCTCCGAGGTCCAACTGAGGACCATACCCTGCCACTGCTTCAGCATTTATTGCGCATGGCCGCTGTAACCCTCCGGTTCACTCTACAATTAATGCGGATCTCCGGCTTACTCCACCATTAATGCGGATCTCCGGCTTACTCCACCATTAATGCGGATCTCCGGCTTACTCCACCATTAATGCGGATCTCCGGCTTACTCCACAATTAATGCGCATGGCTCCTGACATCTACGGATCCTCGGCTCTCCACGGCAAGTTAGCCCAGCAGAGTCTGGTCAACCATGATAAGTCTCTGATCTCGGCCATACCCCCGACACCAATGCAATGATTCGCCTGGTAGCGTACTGGTTCGGGTCGTACGACGCCCTCACCGCCGACATCAGCACAATGATTCGCCTGACCGTGCGCCGACCTGAGCCACATGCCGAGCCGTACTATGGCCTCGCCCTGTTACATCACAGGTAAACCGACCCCCACCTATAAAAGGGAGCCTTAGCTTCTGAGGAGGGGGTTGGGAAATTCCGCGCTTTACAAGCACTGTTCATCTCCTCCTTACACTATCTGCCCCCTTCCTGACTTGAGCGTCGGAGGGCCGGCGCCGGAAAACCCGGCCACCGGCTTGTCTGCAGGCACCCAGACGGAGGACGCCGCCCGCTGACGGATCGCTGCCCCGCCGTGAGGATCCCCAGCTCCCTCTCTCCGGCCACCCCAGACGAAGGACGCCGCCCGCCGACTGGTCGCCGCCCCGCCGTGGTGACCCGCAGCTCCCTCTCCCTCGACCGAAGATTGCCCCAGGGTCCAATTTCCAGCAACAATATCCAACTAAAATTCACCGGCTAGAGAAATATTAAATAATTTAATTTACATTAAAATCTCTAATATGGTGCTAAAATAAACTAGTTGAGGAACGAAGGTTCTAGTGATTGAACTTCTCAACCAAAAAGAAATAAAAAAATATTAAATGGCTAAATATCAACCACAAAGTAAATATGCAATTAAACATATAAATGGACAACTAGAAAGAGCACCATAAGTCCACTTTATTTGATCCCGTCATCAATCCGCCCGTTACACGTCTCTCTTTCTCTCTCCTCTCAAAGAAAGCAAGAATTGGAGACATTATTGCTAATAATAAGCGGGTCATGTCCTAACAACGGCTTCCCTTGTCGTCTTGTTGGGGTGGGAATCAGTTGACGGACCCACCGCCGAAGCAGCTGGGGGTTGAAAATGCGGGATGGGTCCCGAACAAGGGTGCAAATGAACCGGACATTTAGCTGGCTGCTCGAGCTGGATTCGATTTCAAACTTGGTTAGATTTAACTGATATCCAACTTGAGAGTTGAGTTCCCGTAGCACAAACGGTTTTTTCACACCGAAGCAAAATACACAATATATTTTAATTAATAAATCATATTTTATTTATAATATATATTAATAATTTATTTTTTTTAAAATGTAATATATTGTAATATTTTTATTTTAATCATATTTTTTTTGTTATAATCAAAATTTGAATTCGAGCTTAAATTCAAGCATGATATTTGAGTTGAGCTGAATTGAATTTAAATATTATTATTTTTCCAATCGAATGCTAATTTAGATTTTAAAATTAGAATTTTGCATAAATATATTTTTAAATATCGAATTTTGCATGAATACCCTCCTAAAATTGATATTTGCATATATATATCTTCGTAAAATACATATTTTACTATTTTATCTTTTTTATATTCTTATTTTTACATATATACTCACATCATCTAACGCCATTAAAAAATTAACGGTTTCAAATTAAAATGATTAAAATATCTATATTTTATAAGACGATCGATAATAAAATAATTTTAAATTTTATTTAATTTTAAATTAAAATAAATATAGTTTTTATTAATGGTTTTAGAAAAATCGTTATATTTGGAATATTTGTATAAAAATATTATTTTATGAGGATATAGAAATAAATATAAATTTTAAAAAAGTATTCACGCAAATTTAAATTTTATATTTAAATATTTGGAATTTAGCCCGAGCCTTCTATTTGACTCGGTTTGGCTCCATCGCATTGCTGTGGAGATGAGAGATGGGGAAGCAACCGCATGAGGTATACGCTGGCCACTTCGCCCGAATCCCGACAAGATGCTGTCCCCATACGACCGCCTCTCTCTTCTTTTTAAGAAAGTCGAAGTGGGTTTTAGCTGGCGTCGCTTGCGTGGCGCCAGCGGACTGGGCGGGTCCACACTAGCAGAAGGAAACGCAAGGGAACCAGTCACGAGAGAGGAGCCAGGGAAACAGTGGTCATGGCTGTTTCGGAAGCGACGCCACGTTGGACGATACACGACAAATCGCAAGGGGCACCACAAACTCCTCAACACGTGTCTCGCTCACAAGCTCCTTTCGGCGGTTGGAGGAGTCTGGAGAGAGACGGACCGTCCGCCTACGTGGCGGGCCAGCGGACCACACGCTGGACGATGACACGATGTCTATCCTCTTGTTTTCCACGCGAGGTCAATAATTCAAGTGAGAGAAATTAAGCCACGCACCAAAATAAAAACAGCAAGCAATTTCTCTTCAATTATTTATCTCAAAAGTTGACCGGCCCGGTTTTTGGGGGCACGTTTTCCTTCCTTCTTCTGCTAATAAAGCGAGGCGAGGCTGCTCCTCACAGACTTCAGCAACAATCCACAGCGAACTCAGAACAAGAAGTTCTCAAAGTATAAACTATTAGCATTATTAGCCGAGGCACATACAGTAATAATGGAGTTTAGGCGTTGTTGTTGCTTAAACTAAGTGAAAGCGAATCCGTGCTGCACTTGCTCCGTGATTGCCTTTCCCCATCCATCCCGGCTCGACCATATAAAGTTTTTAAAGCAACAATAAATTGTATATTTTTTTAATTAAGGTAAAGGAGTGGACACGCGGAGGGCAGCACACCGGGGTAGGAGTGGCGTTGTCTCGGGAAAGCAAGTTTTGGTATCTCCTGCTGGGCTAAGGGGCAAGGGTCGTTCGGTTTATTATATTTTAATTCGGCAATTCGGATGCAAATCCGGCCCGAGGTCTATAAAAATCGACCGACGGTGCCTGCGATGGGGAACATCCTCGGCCAACCGTTTCTTACGGGCCATGTGATCGCTTTTACTCAAACGACGGATATACCCTTTATCTTGAACGGAGTATCGACGGAATCGTAGCGCAAGTAAGGGATAGTATGCGAGGGTAAATTTGGGAGGGAGGCATGGTTTTCCTTCTTGCCGTGGAAAAGTGGTGCATCCTCACACGTGTGGCTCGCGACACGGGAGCTGCAGGGGCACGTGCAACGACCCCCTCTCTCGCTCGCGCTCTCTATCTCTCCCTCCCAACCGGCCCACCTTCCGCGAGACTTCCTAACGGGCGGGATGGAGAGAAAAGAAAGTGGGAGTTGAGTGCTGGACAGCTGTCAGCGCGTAACCGTTGCCTGCGAAAAGTACGATTCCTCAAATCTCGCTTCTTTTTGTTTGTTTTCTCCGGTCATCCACCGGGCCCCTTCCTCTCTCCCGTCCTTTTCCGTTTCCCTTTCGTTTCCCTTCTATTTTTATATCATTTTCTTCGACAACCTAAAACAAAGCGGTTCAGAGGCGCAGTGGCGCGCACTCGAACGCGATGACGTAATATGCACGGATACACGTGGGGAAAGCACGCTGGCCGTTCATCCGTACGCCGAGCCCCACCGATCACAGGATCACGGAATGGACGGCTGCGATGGCCGATAAATCAAATCCGGTCCAGTATGTTAATACGGTTAAACAAAGAGACTAAGCAAACGGATTAGTAGTTAAGCCGTTTCTTTGCTGGATTCACATCATTTCCGTTGTGCGATGCTATCGGGAATGGAGCAGTAGTAGTTGAGAAGCCATCACGACGCATGCGCACCGATCTCGCTCGACAAATACACGTATACAAAAGCATTAAATAATGAAATTAATGGAGCAAAACAGAACATTTGGCTTGGGTGGCGGGGGAGCCAACCCAACAAGAAGGCGTTAGGGTACACTGTACGACTGAAGAGAAAAAGGCAAAGGATTACGGAACAGGAGTAGGGATTATCTATTGGCATGCAATACGACGGAGACCGACTCGCTGCCGGTTGTAGGTGGGAGCGCCAACCGGCAAGCCACCCCCCGTTGATATTAAAATATAATATTAATAATATTGAATGGGAGCAGGGGAGCGTGGCGTGGGCTAGCGGCATGCCAGCAATAAACAATAAAATATTAGAAATATATCCAAACAAACATGGCCATCGATGGCATTTAATTAATTAACAATAAATACAAGATTAGGAAAAGATAACGGAAGGTCGGAAGGGGGAGAGAGAGTGGTGCAGTCCAAAACGAAGAGTGGGAGTCGGTTTTAGGCAGCTCGAGTGACGGACAGGTGTCCAAGGAAATGGTTGGGGAAGGGGCTGGGGATGAGGCCGTTAGGGTGCGGTTGGGGCTCGGTTTGCAGGTTGACAGGCTGGATGACAGGACTGCAGTAATGATCCGCCCTCTGATTCCGCGACCGCGCTTGTCATCCACTGCCACCTCATCACCTTCCCTTTGAAACCATTTCTTTATTATCGCTCTCATTTTGAAATGTGCTTTCTAGAATCGCAGCACAAAAACATTATATATAAATTGCAACCAACCACATCATGCAAGATTTAAAACCTCCTCACAAAATGCTGTCCAGCCTGGCTCGGTCAAAACTCTCACCCGGCTATCTATGCTTTTCTCGCTTCGTCCCCCTTTCCAACCCGCTTCGCCACCATCTTTTTTATTCATTATTGTTACGTGTCCTGAGAATTTTATATTGCTTATAAATTATATTAGGTAATAGTTTAACGTTATAACTCTACCACTAGCCGTTTCCGGTTAAGCGTTTCCTTTTTTGTTTTTTTGAATAGCCGAGATGGATCATTGAATCGTACGTACGCCCGGTGTCCACGCGTACGGAGGAGCAAAGCGAGCCTTATCGACCGGACGGCCGAGATTAAAGAAGGGAAGCATATGGACGCCGAGTCGCGTCACCCTTATCTGATGCCCCGCATCCATGGCGGTACTAGCGGAACCGTAACAGAACTAACGGAGACGCGTTCGCAGCAAACAGTGATAGTAGTTAGTTAGCTGCCCTCCTATTCCGTACGGGAAACGGACGCGTTGGGGTGGTGACCGGGGAGGAGAGAAGCCGGAGATATTATTGAGCAGGGGAGGGGGCTATTTTAAGGAAAGGGGACGGAGGGGGAGAGAGAAAATAAAGACGGAAGTAATGGAGAGAGATCCTGTCCGCGAGTAGCCGACGCGTGTACAGATGCCAGCTGTATGCAAGCAACCGCCTGCCTGGAAGAAGCGGGTGCGCCCCCTCGATCAACTCCCCATGACCGGTCACCTGTACCGGCTACTCCCGGTCACCCACCTCCTCTCACTTATATAGCGCTCCCCCATTCCCACTCCCATTCTCGTCCTCTCTCCGACGTCTCCGTTTTCTCTCTCTCTCTCTCTCTCTCTCTCTCTCTCTCTCTCTCATGCTATTTATAACCACCGCCTCCCCTCTTTCTCGCTAGCTAAAACCGAAAGGGGTTCCCTTTTTTTTCGGTCGATCTTGAGATAGGGTTTGTTGTATCGATTGATGGCGGCGTCGATGTCGAATAGGGGTAAGGACATGGATCGGATCAAGGGACCGTGGAGCCCGGAGGAGGACGAGGCGCTCCACAAGCTGGTCCAGAAACACGGGGCGAGGAACTGGTCTTTGATCAGCAAGTCGATCCCGGGGAGGTCTGGGAAGTCGTGCCGGCTTCGGTGGTGCAACCAGCTCTCGCCTCAGGTGGAGCACCGGCCCTTTACGCCGGAGGAGGACGATACCATCATCCGGGCCCACCGCCGCTTTGGGAACAAGTGGGCCACCATCGCCCGCCTCCTCTCCGGCCGGACCGACAACGCCATCAAGAACCACTGGAACTCCACCCTCAAGCGCAAGTACTCCTCTGCCACCGTCGCCCCCGCAGTCGACGACGTCGGCCTGCCCCATCAGCAATACGACGCCGCCCTGGCGGCAGCGGACGACGCGGCCGCGCGGCCGCTGAAGCGCTCCAGCAGCGTCGGGCCGGTCCTCTCCTCCGGCGGCGGGCTCTGCTTGAGCCCCGGCAGCCCCTCCGGATCCGACCTCAGCGACTCCAGCCGCCACAGCCACACGACGTTCTCCTCCGTCCCCACCGCCGCCGCCGCCCACGCATCGGCGTCGCTCATCTACCGCCCGGTGCCGAGAACCGGCGGCATCGTCCCCCCGACGTCATCTCCTCACCACCACGAAGCAACCGTCGTTGCCTTTTCCGCCATCAATACCAAGAATGACGATCCGGTCACGTCCCTCTCTCTGTCCCTCCCCGGATCGGATAAGCCCGAGGCATCTGATCACCACCAAACAAACCAGAACCAGCTCCAGCTCCTGGCTGCACCACCACCTCCGGGACCGGCGATGCCGCTGCATCCGCCGCCCCCGATGGCGCCCCCCTCCGCCACCGATGAGCGGAGGCGTCCGCTGGAGGAGGAGAGGCGGCCGGCGTTCCCCTTCAGCGCCGAGTTCCTGGCGGTGATGCAAGAGATGATCCGCAACGAGGTGAGGAGCTACATGTCAGGACTGGAGCAGAGCGGTATGATGTGCATGCAACCGCCGCAGGAAAGCATCCACGACGCCGTCATCAAGCGGATCGGAATCACCAAGATCGAGTAGTAGATTAGCTCCAGATGGATCGAAGGATCAAAGGAATTAAGATGGAACAGTCTTCGATGAAGAAAAAAGAAGGCTTCTTTGGCTGTTTAGCTCCGTTAGCTTATTTTTCTTTCCCTTTTGTTTAATTAAAATCCCCCCTCCCCCTCCCTCCCTCTCTCTCTCCTCCTCTCCTTTGGTACTTGGTAGCCAGTTCTATACAAAATAAGGTGGATGAAGGGTTTTTTTTTTTGTACAGAAAAGAGATCAAGCTGGGGTAAATCTGTTGAAGAGGTTTAGAAATTGATGAAGAGAAAACAAGAAAAAAAAAAAGAGGCGGTTTTTATTTTGTCCAATTCCTTTTCTTTTACTTTAGTCCCATAGCTTGGATGAGTAGAAAGATCTCCTTTTGCTCCCTTTGTGTCAAAGAAAATTTGAACTCCAAGGAAAGAGAGAGAGAGATGAAAACATACTCTCTCTCCATTTTGGATTGGCGACTGTTATAGTAGGTGACAGCTAACTGATTCGGTTTTTCCTTAACTTATAATAAGCGTTCGTGCGGGGGCTGTAGTTAATGTTTCTGGTTCGGTGGCAACTTCATAACCTAACGGAAGCAAAAACTAAAAGTCATTAAGAAATTTAATAATAAATGTATCTGAAGGCATTCGGTTTCAAAGATAAACCTTATGACCGATACCTGTAACAGCAACCGTAATCAAGTTGAGATGCACTATTATCCGTCCATGACCTGGTTGGATACTTGGTCCTTGTCCGCCGGAATAATAAAACGTTCACGACACGAATCATGGAGAAAGAAAATTAATAATTGCGCAACGATGAAATGGATGAGTTAGGAATTGGAATTGGTTTGGGGACTTTGATTGATGGCGACATGCCGACTTTTGATTGGATTGGAGATTGGCAGTCGTTTCATGCCAGTTGGGTGGTCTATTTCATACTTACTTTATTTGCTTCCATGAGCACTAACGTTGATGAGGGCTTGCATAGATGTGACTCGTGCGACATTTGGTCGCCTCGCTAAACGAGAGTCAATGGCGGACCATGCAAGGAAATCATGTCCCCGCCGTGGCCCACCTTCCGTTCACCAATTTTCGAGATTTGTGCACCAGAAATACCGATCAGCCATGGATGATGATATATAGGATTCTTGTGTCCTATAAGCTGTCCTTAGAAATGTAGGATTCTAACTCTTAAGTCCGAGCGCCACTAACCTGGTTCAGGTCGTATGATTTGCGACGTTAACCATTGAATCATATCTTATCTTGATCTTAAAGTACTCTATTATTTTATTCCATCTATCTACTACATGATTCAACGGTCGACTTCGTAAAAGAAGATGAATCATTCTTCTACGTGAAAGATACAACCACATCTCCCACTAACCCTACATATGCCATATGAACGATCTCTCTCTTTGTAGGTATGTCTGCCTTGTGTATATGATCAGGAGGAGTTTTAGAGTCCATTCAACCAAGGGTTGGATATAGCTGGCCCTGCATGCAGGGAATTTCGACCACATACACATGTTGGTCAAAGGCTTCTTCGAGGTAGATGAGAATTCATACATGCCTTCCAATGAAGATATGATCAAAGAGAACCGGAGCTTGTTTTTTCTTGATACAGAGAATACTGTTTTAATTATATAAATCCAGATTTCCTGGAGATGCATCATCTAAGAATAGGGTTCGAAACCACTGGTTACCAAGCATAGGTGGGCAAGATCACGACGCAGAGCTGTTTTTGATAAAATACTATACAAGTTAGCTGGGAATCCATATTCTCATAAAGGTGGGCCACGCTTGAAGTTTACATTTTGAGCCCAACAAGCATCACTCTTCTTCTCATTTACTAACCTTGCCCGCTAGGACGATCTTTTTACACTATGGAGAGATCACCAAATTGGTTAATGAAAATAGAAAAGTAGCAAAGCCATGAAATTTGTGAGGTGACATAACATCATAAGTCTCAATGAGTTCTTTGAATTTGGGATCAAACAAGGCCTTTCATGAATTATATTTGATGGAATTTGCTTGACCCTTTCCACAGTCCCACTTTCGTGATGAAATCTTTTAGAGCAATTTCCCAACTTCCATCGGGCCTACTTCAACCCACCAGACTCCAGCCAAGTGTAAGACGATAAGGATCTCAAAATACGACTTCCACTTGGATTGAGGCACACGGCACTATGCCTGGCCCCAAAGACGAGCACGTTTAAACCACCATGCACCGTTCATGGGTAATCCACAGTCCTCTTCATGGAACCCTGCCTCGTTTGGCTACTTCTGGATGGACAAGGATAGGAGGACCGAGAGTGACAGAAGAGTAACCGGTTCTATGCAATCGGGTCAGGTTAGATAAATGATAGATTAAAAATTTGCCAACCCGAGCCTTGTCCGATTATTGAATAGGTCAAAAATTTCAGATTCAAACCCGATTATTCTATTAAATAGGCAATCTAGCTCGCCCTACAATGGGTTGGAATCGGTTAAACGATCAAACATTGCCACTCCTTCAATCTCATCAGAACCACCCATTAAAGGAGAACCACCCTAATTGGAAAATAGGGTTCATATAGCTTGACTTCAAATTAAAGGCATATTTATGCTTGTTGTCTATAAATAGGTAATATGACTATACAACATCATAAAAATTTCTGAATCTTTTTTAAAGCCACTAGGCATCTAAATATAGTATAATTCTCAATATAAGTAAAGCGCTCGGTTAACCATAATCATCCATCTGGACATGGATGACAATGGTTGTCATATAGAATGTTTTTTGGGCCAGTGAAAAGAAGGCAAACCCATGGCCCATGGCATACCTTGTAAGAATATTATAAATTAATATTCTATTAAAGTGTCCCACACACCCTATAATACCCAATTAAAGGATTATGGGTCATTACTAGTCTAATTGGATTTATGGGTAGAAAACCTATTAAAAGAGTCTTTTGGTTTTCTTGCTCGTAAGAGCCTTTTGGTTTTCTTACTGATAGAAAACCTATTAGTCCTTTGGTTTTCTTGATGGTGGGAGACCTATAAAAAAAATGAAAGACTCTAGGATTCATACCTACAACATATTTGTGCCTCTAACCATCGTGAGACATTCTTGAGAAACGTTGTTAGGATGATCCTTCTTTCTAAAAGCAAGGACAGATTTTAGCAATGGATACAGGTATGTCTTTATAGTTTTATATTCCGCATTGATTGTGATTTAACATGATAATCCAAGATCTTCTTAATGTATTTTCATATTTGAAAATATAACATACCTCTCCCCATTTCTATCATGAAAGGCGCCGAGGATTATAAAGGCTCAGTCATTCATCTATGCTTTCAAGCACCCATGGGTTAAACTGGAATTCATATTCCAGGCGTTTTAAAAGCTATCCAGTTGCCTTTTGTTTTTCATGCTTTTGCCATTCATTTCACAAATGATGTCCCTGGTTCCTCTTTAAGTGACTCATTGAAAAACTGGATTAAAACAGATTCAGATCAAACAATTGATCATCATCATATGAGACAACCATACTGGAGACAATAAAAACGATGCATAGCATAGCTTGTAGATATCTTCTAATTTTACCTAACTAGAAAAGTTGAAGAGATCACCATAAGCTTTACCATGTTTAACATCTGAAGGAAATAGTGTATCGATAAAGTAGCATCATTTATAGACTCTACTGTCAAAATTCTGCATCTAAATGATATTGTTATTCAAGTACGCAAACATATCAGCCATTCTGGAGTGTTGAACTTAGAAACTGCACAATGCCATGTCTAAAACTTAGATTCTAGATTACAACAAAACCTCCTTCTAATGTTAACATTCTATGAACTTGGACCGCCACTAAGGCTTATTTCTTGCATCTTATCTCCAAAGCAACCAAGAATTATTCAATTTTACTTTTGCCACCCAATTCTTTCACTTGATATCTTTTAGACACTTCTTCACCTGCCATTTGTGCTACTGATGCATCTTCTTGTCAAGTATTCCCTCCTAGTTAACCACCTTTCTGCACCCCCTGCGTTGCCTGGATATGTGACTGAACGGAATTCATGCACCAAGTACGTAATTGCCATGGATTCCAAATGAATTAATCTTACTTCCATCATTTTAGTCTTTGAGACCATATCCTAGTATAAGGAACTTAGCAACAATAACCAAGGATCATTACACTCTTAAACAGAGACACATTTAGAGTCTAATTTGTAATTTTATACATGAAGAGTCCATATTCAAGTGGGTGCATAGAGTCAATACTTACAGTAAAAGCTAACTTGTGAGAAAGAAAGAAAGAAAAAAAAAAAAGCTCACCTAGTTGCTCATGGTTTCACTTGAAGGTCCAGCATTGATTATGGTGAGAAGTCCTTCGCAGAGAAATGTTTCGCCTCAATTCAAAGCACATGCCTTAGACCGCAAGTACAAATATTTGGGCAAAGATCGGTCCGATATGTATCCATTTTAAGCTGGCATTAATTTTACCAACCTATTGTTGCTTTTAAGATTTGTCACAACTTGTTCCTAAAAGGTTAGAGCTTTGAGCAACTTTCGTGTACCACTAGTTCTTGCACAATCTATAAGAAATTGGCAACTTGAGATATTGCAAATATCTGCAAAATATTTTTCACAACTTGTTCATAAAATGATGTAGGAGAGATGGAGAGAGAGCCAAATGGTTGGAGATTTAAGAAGTACTAATGTGGGGCAAGATCTTGCAAATATTCATGAGAAGTTTATAATTTAAATGCAGAAGTATCAAGACTGGCTTAAGAGAGAAGAGAGCCGGATAGCATAAAGCCATGTATTTTTCACATTGCAGGCAGAATCACAGGCTGAGGGGATTGAGGTCCCACACTCCTCCCAATGATCACACTCCTACCCTACAATATACATGGATGAGTGCAACTGAAGGGGGCTTGGATCTTGATCAACACCCCAATGACCCATGTCTAAAGTAGCTGGACCTGAACCTTACCTAAGATTGAGAATCAAGTCAGGAAAGTATTATTTGGCAGTTATTTTTCCTTCTACATTTGTCAAACATCACATCATTTTATAATTTTTCCTTTTTATATATAAGAAAGCTAGATTCTTTCTTTGTGCCCTTCCATCTTTTATTATCCTTACACTTCCTTTCTCATCTTATTTCCTTGTCCTTTGACTCTTCTAATTTTTGTTATGTTCGCTTTAACTTTGCGAGCCGGTCTTCGAAGCTAGACAAGCAACATATTGCAGTGCGGAGAAATGAGTCGGTATATGATTCCTTAGTAGCTTTACCTCCTACATATATCTACTGAAGATTGCAAATTCTTTGTTGCAACCTTATAGCTTCTTTAGCAGCGCTATCCTTGAATTCATGTGCCCAACATGGTAGAAAACAGAATTTTGCCCTAAAATAATGATTTCATTAGGGTTGGACATGTCCTCCTTGTCCTTCCAATGCTTGTTATCTTTATACCTTCATTCGTATAACAGGACAAATTTAAGCTTCTCCAACTAAGTCTCCACATATTTTGCACCTATGCAACCTTAAGATATTCATTAAGTACTTTTTTGTTGGTGAAGCTCAACCTAGTTGTGAATCCACCTATGCAACCTTAGGATATTCATTAACTACTTCTTTGGCGAAACTCAACCTAGTTGTGAATTCATCTGTGCAAACATTTTGATTCTCTTATTATTACAATGATTTATTTATGTGCTTAGGAACACCAATTTCAACTATTGTCATGGATAAGATATTTCTAACCTCATCTTTAATACCCTCATGCTCTACACCAAGTTGCGCCAATTAAATATTATCATACAAAAATCTATTTTGTCATCCCACCATCCTCCTTTTTCCCCTACCTTATTTCATTTTCTATTTACTCTTGCCTGAAAGGAAAGGAGAGAAACATGACAAAAAACTTCCCTGATGCAACTACTCATCAAGATCACAACAAGGAAGAATTAAAAGTACAAACAAATTGTGATCAGGACCACTATACTTTTATACAAAAATTGCCTCAT
The DNA here is from genome assembly GCF_009389715.1 of Phoenix dactylifera. Lineage (NCBI taxonomy): Eukaryota > Viridiplantae > Streptophyta > Magnoliopsida > Arecales > Arecaceae > Phoenix > Phoenix dactylifera. Next base: position 8,510,016 of record NC_052398.1, on the reverse strand, counting down.
TGTTCACCCAACCCGTCTTCCTTACAAAAGTATCTGAGAAAGTTCCTCTTCGCACTTAAAGAATCTAGTCAGCTGATAAGAGCAAACCAGTACTTTCACTTAAAGAATTCTTAATTATCGAAACACACTGAAAAGTATAATATTTACTGGAAGTAGAAGCTAGAGAATACCACAGATCAGAATGGTACATGTTGACACGAAGCGAAAGGGAAAAAAATTGATCATCCAATACACCCCACCAATAATGAACAAGCTATCTTTCACCAAAGGATAAAAGGAAGTGAACTAAATCTGAATTTCTGTACAAAAAAAGAAACAGCAAAGACCCACTTAAAATCTTTACTGAACTATGACCGGCCATCATATTAGCAAATAAACGTATTCCTGAGCTAAATCTTTCACAGAAGATGTCATCGAACTACCATTCAACAAACAAATTTCAAAGGCTTTTCACCGAAGCCACAACCAAAATGTAAACTTCTATAAACTGTAATGTGTGCAAATCCCCTCAGACATCCAGAATAATCAACAAGGTTTTTACTAACCACATACCTCGAGTTGGTGCCAGGGACAAACTCCCAAATAAGCCGGCATCTTTTCGAACAATCTCTGCTCTCACTCCGATCGCAGCCCAAACCTACTACGCCATGCAATGGTTCTTAGTTTTCTCGGGGTGGCATCAACAATTGAGTTCCCAAGATTTTTAGAGTGCCAAAAAAAGAACTTTTGGATGCTTGGACACCACATGGAACAACATTTATGAGAACATATGCATATATTATTTTTCTATAAGTTTGTTCATGGTGATTGTGTAAAGTTTACATGAATAATCTCATAAGTATACAACATGATCTGATTTCTCATAAATATTGCAATAAATTCCAAGATAATGTGCTTGATAGATGATTATAGAACAATTTATGTTTTTTTTTTCTTTTGTAGTTCTGCTTTGGTGCTTTTATCTACAAATTATTCTCATGCATTCAGATGATCCCTCATCTTTTGTTATTGATCAACAATCAAGAGATGATAGTTGTATATCTTTTGTACCAAAGAGATTATTGATAGGCAATGATAAGTACGTTTAGTTTCGAATATTTATATATGTAGACAGTTCTGCAATTTCAAGCACCATATTTGGAAGTCCATTATATCATATGTGTCTATATTTTTTTCTTCTTTAGTATTCTTGAATTCAAATATTTGAACAGTTGTATTCGAATAGGCAATGGTAATCAACTTGCCTGAAATCCAAAGAAACTTATTCGTATATTGGCAAGTGAGAAAGAGTTTGCACACTGCCAGATTGCATGGGGCTAGAAAACAACAATGTGGACAGTTTTTCATTCAATTTGGCAAGTGCAATAAAAATGGATGAAAATGCCCTTTCATTCATGACCCTTCTAAAATGGCCATCTGCACTAAGTTTTTGCGAAGCTTATGTTCCAATGCTAATTGCAAGCTAACTCATAAGATGGACAATGCTCTCACTTATGCCACCTATGTTCTGGCAAAAATTTATTTGTCCTGGATATCTTCTAATACAAGGGATCAGATTTCCTTTATGGATCCATTCATAAAAATTATTCCTACCTTTTACGAGATGATTGAGTTTTGCATTTTGGTGCATATTCTTAGCTTTTGCCAAAATAAAAAACTCATAACCCAATTTCAACGCTTTGGTAGAACTATGTGCAAACATAAATTGTCCTTGCAAACATGTAAATGCGAATTGAATGTTTCTAGTTGTGAAGATTTTCTTAGAGGATATTCCACCAATGGTGATGATGGTGTGTAATTTTTATATTAAATACAATTATTGCCTTTCTACTGATATTTTTCTACTATTGATTGACTATCTTTGCCCCTCGAAGTTGCATGTAGCATTTTTTATCTTTTATGTTGCTGGTTCATTTGTACTTAGTTTATATGATATGGCATGGGAGTCGTACAGCACCATGGATAGGGGTATTCAACACTACAAATTTTTTTGAATTAATGGTGACATAAGAGATAGAAATTTGCGCATACTATTCATACAATCAACATGCACAATAAGTGCAATTTACTGATGTTATATGCATGGATAAGACACCATCGAACAAACATGGATATCCAACCATGGACAACAGATATTCCAATAATAACCTTTCCGACTCTTTCTTTTGATTGGATCAGATAATTGTGTCATTATGGAGGTGAGGTCGCTTGTGGATGAATTAACATCATTTGATTATTGGACTTCCTCGGAGAAGTAGCTTGAGAAATGATTGATCGGGAAGTATGATTCGAAGACAATGATTCGAGAAAATATTGTATGAACTAATTAATTCTATCCTTAAAAGTCTATCATAATGTTATGATTCAAATTTGGCCCCAGGGTGGCCACGTCGGAGGAGTCAAGGGAGCTGCCGGAATGTCAAGGAAGAAGGCGAGCCATCTCTCGCGCGACAGTGTACTTGCACAAAGCCTCACCAGTGGTTCCGGTGAGGGCCCTCCGACGATCAAGTTAGAGTAAATTTCGGATAGATTTTCAGAAATCCGTTTTATGTTACCTTATAGGGCTATTTATAGTCCCTGTAAAGATATCCAGTTGGCGGAGGTATGGCCCGTTCTCATTATGAGAGGGAGTGGCTTTAAGCCAGATGGCGTGTAGCTGGGGCCTGCTTGTGGCACGCAGTGTAGTCTGTTTTTATAAACGATAAGGTGTTGACAGTCGTAGCAGGAAACGGCCGGAGTAGCATGGCGTTGTCCTTAACTATCGTTGGCCAGCAGGTAAAGTATGGCGCGACGGTGTTACTATGTACAACCACGTAGGTGGGCATAGGCGAGGCCGAGCTCGTTGAGAGATCACATTACATACTCGGCGAGGACGGCTTGACGGGTGCTGAGGCTTGTCCAATGTCTCTGATTTCGAGATGTGCTCGGTAGAGCACTCCGAGCCTAGGATTGGGGTGCGTTATTGGATAAGGCACCCCCGAGCTCGGTCGGGGTACGTCGATGAATATAGGGGCGCCCTGAGCTCGACCAGGGCGTGTTGTCTATAGAGTATGCTGGAGCAGCTTGGTGGAGAGTAAGGTATTGTCCACTTTGGGGGAGCACACACGTGCTTAACATCGTGCACGGCTCGTGCACGGCAATTTTCCCTTCACGGCTTCGTCCCACGAGGGGCGCCTTGCTATGAGCATCGGAGAAGGTCGGCATAAGTTGTAGAAACAGAGAGACTTGTCTAAGGTCGACTAAGCCCTTGACGAAGTTCGAGCTCGGATTGACTCTTAGCAGGTCAAGCCCCAGCCCAACCGTGTCGGGGTTTATTTTGGCTAAAATTAGGTGGCCTTACCGTAGCGAGCAGGACGGCCCATTTTGCCCCCCATCAGCTAATATTCACATATAAAATCATCTAAATTAAATGAAACAGCAATACTATTTTTTTTGGTACAAGAAGCAGCAATACCCAAAGCTTGTTGCTATGCTTATCTATCATTATTTGTTACATATAGTTGGTAAATAAATAATTATATTAGGCTTCTACCAGGGAGTTAGAGAGAATAATATAGAATTCTATCAAAGGCCGGAGGATGATGGTAAAAGTTCAGAATTTATACTTTGAATGCTTTAATAATTCTGATTTAATTATGCATCAAATGCAAGATTTATTTGATGTCAAGATATAAACGGAACAATTTGATGCCAGAGTTGTGCATGAACCAGACAAATCCAGTTATTTTTTTTTTTTCAGATGTATAATTTAGAATCATGATCTAATTTATGGACTCAGGTTGGTTCAAGTTTTAGTTTTAACCATAATTTCAGATTATTATTATTATTTTTTTGTCGTCACGGTCCTAAATGGATTAGGGTACGCACGAACTTAAAAGTCATCGTGTATCGCATATGGTGCCACAGCAGAAGCAAACTCTCCGCTGCGCGGCGGACCTGATGATGAATAAATATAGGGAAGAAAAGGAAAAAACGGGGAAGAGAGAGTACCGGAAAAAAGAACCCCCGATTCGATTCGGTGTGATGTCTTTCTTCCTTCCCCTGTAACGCGTTTTTATTAGGTACCTCGCCGCCGAGTTTGAATCGAACCGATCGGATCTCGAAGGGAGGGGGGAAGAGGGGGAGAGAGAGAGAGAGAGAGAGAGGGCGGATCTCGATTGGATCGAGGAAGAGGGGAAAGAGCGCCTCATGCTGCCGACCGTCTCCAAAGGGCGCACGCCCGCCGCCGTGCGCACCTCCCCCATGTTCCCCCAGTATCTTCGCCGAATCGTCAAGGTTCTCTCCCTTCCCCGTTCCTCCTGATGCTATAAGATCTTATGCTGTTGATCTCCGTCCGTTCGTAGATGGAAGCTATTAGAATTTTCATTACCATTCGGTTTTTTAGTCTGCTGTTGAATCGGATCTGGATCTGATGCTTTGCGATCGTGTTGTTTCTGATCTTAAATTCCTAAATGGCTTGTTTTCTTGTTATCAATTTTGGGCTGCTTATTATTTTCAAGGAATTTCTGGTATCATTAATGATGGAACCCTGTGGGATACATCCGAATTTCCAAGCTAAAATTTGAAAGAAAATGCTGGAATTCATACAGGAGTTCAGATCTGCGTGCCTTAGCAGCTCTGCTTGGTTTTGTCTGTCTGAGATTATAACTTCGTAAATATTTTTGAGACGCACCTTGCGGACCTGTTTTGAACGAGTATATAGAAGTTTGACTTTTGCGTCGGAGTGAATTATAGATTGGCGTCCATATAGCATTTCAACTAGACTTTGGAAAAGTGTTGAAATGTTGCTTTGATCTTAATTTCTAGTTTTTTTTTTTCTGCCCCGAGCTTAGTATAAAAGATGACTCAGACATTGTAGACTTATGAGTTCATCATGTATGTAGGTGTATCATGCAGTTCGCAATGGAAGCTGAAATTTTGTAAATCTTTTGAACCATGTTGCGTAACAGTTTCAAAGTCATAGATTGGTCCTGGCATGATAATATGACCCTTATTCTATAATTAGTGACCCTTGTCAAAACAGAACATTTGCGTTTTACCCTTTTTTTTCCCTTCGTTTTTTTAGACCCAAGATAACAAATATTGCACATTTGTATTTCTAGCCTACACTTTCTGCCACAAATCTTTATTAAATATTTGCGCATACTCAACCAATACAAGTGCCACATAAAAATGATTTTTTGTATGTAGACATTTGAAGTGAAATGTTGCAACTTTTTTGTCTTCTATGATACATTTAGAACATGCAAGCATGTTTCTTAAAGATAAAATACCATTAGCTACTCAAGTTAGTAGATTGTTTGATATCTATATAAACATATGTCTGTTATTGTATTATGTACGTATGTATGCATATCTTCTACATACATCATATAGAAGCGTTCTTGTGCTAAGTTCTTTGGAGTTTAAAGTTCCAAGCACTTAAAGATAGCTTTTGCCTATTTTCTAGGTAGTATTCTTGCAATGGTCATTAACCTCCATTTTGTCCACCAGCATGAGCTCTTTAACCTTGACACCTATGGAGATTACCTATAGAATTGAATGATCATCTTGATGTCAGGGCATAACTTCTATGTGGAGGAATTCCGAGGCCTACAAATCAATATATAAAACTTCATCAGAGATCAGTACATTTATCGAGCAAATGATACATATTAATTTTTAAACTGTAAAATGACATAAGAATTATATGCATGTCTGCGAACTAACATATAAGATTTGATAGTGTTTTAACTAATTCTATTTATTCATGATTTGGAAACATCATGTGTTACAACAAGTGTTATGTAAGGTCCACATAAATGTCATGGGGAACAATAAGTGTAGCACCAATTACTATAAACTTGCATCAAGGATCACCACTAAGCCCATATCTTTTTGTACTAATTATGGATAACTTATTGCCAATATCTAGGAAGGTGTAACATGATATATGTTATTTGCAAACCGTATGTTATTCATTGTTGAAAAGAGAACTAGACTAAACACTAAATTGGACTTATGAAGGAAAATTTTAGGATTAAAGATTAGTAGAACAAAGGGACCATTTTCGTTGCTTAAGATCTATTGTACAAAATAATAGGGAGATAGATGAAGATATATGTAATAGAATTAGAGACGGTTAGAAGAAGTGGAGAGGTGCATCTAGAATATTATATTATAGGTGTATACCTTGGAGATTTGAAGAAAAAATTTATAGACCAATAATAAGGCCTACCATATTGTATGGCTCAAAATGTTGAGAAATAAAAAAAAGTACATGAAAATAAGTTGAATATATAGAAATAAGAGTGTTAAGATGGATGTGTCATAATATTAAAAAAGATAAAATAAGAAATGAATATATTAGAGGAGCTAAGTTGCACAAATTAAGGATTAAGTGATGAAAAATTGATTGAGATGTCATGGGCATGTATAATGAAGATTTGAGGATGTTCCAGTAAAGAGTGTGCAACAATCCAGGACCTCATCCAAAAAGGCTCGCCGGAAGGTATTATTTGAGTTCTTTGATTTTATGTAAATACCCAAGATCTACCCAGCGAATAACCGATATGGAACTAAACACACGCCCACATGGATCCTCACATACTCCCTCCGTTTAAACTTTGATGTTCTCGTCAGGCTAAGGGTTCAAATCCATTCAAATCTAATCGCAAGCACCACGATCGGCCCATGGTTAGCCCTAAAAAATTCGTGCTGCAATGTCCCCTAGTCTACATAAGTTATGGGCCAGATCCGCTCTGATACCATTTGTAACAACTTATGACCTCACCCAAAAAGGCTACCCGAAAGATATTGTTTGGATTTTTTTGATCCTGTATAAGTACCCAAGATCTATCCAGCGAATAATCGATGTGGGACTAAACACACGCCCGCACGGATCTTCACAGAGTGTTACTTTGATTTTGTGTTGAAGGTGATAAGAAAAAAGAGGGGAGAACCTAAGGTGACATAGATGGAGATTATGAGAAATGATGTAGAGAAATTTGGAATAATATCAGACTTGACCCTAAATAGGAATGTGTGGCGAATGAGGATCCATAAAACAGATCGAAAATAGTTAGAAAAAGACTAAATGGTCATGGTTACGGTTATGCATGTCATGTGCAAATGAACTTCAATATGTCATGGTTGTGCAAGTTTAAACATGTTTCGCAAATACTATGCTAAAACATAAAATATTTTATTTTTAAAAATTCTGCTGTGCTAAGTTATGCATATGAAAAATAGATTATACAGAATTATTTAATGACTTGTAGTTGATGCGAAAGTCATGTCCAAGTTGCCGAATTAACTATCACAAGATGTGCAGATATGAATGACTTACTCTTGCTGCTAATCTTAGTATTTATGTTTATCTCTGTTTTGTATTTGTCTGCGTGACTGTTGATCTGGAGCGTTCTATTAATAAATTTTTCTTTGCACTTTGCTGCTTGAATCATGGTATTCTAGAGATCCTTTTGAGCAAGATAATGCAGATATAGGGTCTGATTTCAAATTAGTTCTGTGTTTACTTTTGACACTAATTAAGTATTTATATTTATATTAGATTTCCACTGACTCATGTGGTCCATTGTTTGGCTTATTGTAGTGTCAACAAATGGATATCTATTACTAGATTTTTCTTAGCACTTTGCTGTTTGAATCATGGTATTCTAGTCATCCTTCTGAGCAAGATAACACGGATACATGGATTTGATTGCAAATTAGTTCTTTTTTTACTTTTGACACTAATTAATTATCTATATTAGATTTTGACTGACTGGTGTGGTCCATTGTTTGGCTTATTGTAGTGGCAACAAATGGATATTGAGTATACATTCTGGCAAATGCTTCATCTTTGCACTTCACCAAAAGTTGTGTATGTATCTTTTTTATGCATTCATTTTACTTTGGTTATTGAATACATTATATTTTAGGTATGTCTTATTTCAGTTTTCAAACAGAGGATCATACTTCAAATAGATATATTTACTATAGTAACGTAGATGAATTTTTGTCCTAATCTCCTTAAGTGACAAACCCTAACCGTACATCCAGCAAGCAAATCTCAGCCTCGCATAATTTGCAAGAATATACTTCAGCCACATTAACTTGCGTTGCTAGCTTCTGACATATATGGAGAACATTTCTGGAGATGCCTGTTGCCATGTATAACTTTATGTGAAAGAGTTCTGAGGAGTAACCATCTCTTACATCTAAAGCTTTGACAGTCAGAGTAGAGGATGTTAACAGAGTACAGATGGAAAGTGTGAGGAAAAAAATTGAAACAATGATTGGTAACGGTGCCAGCTTTGTGATATTATCTTGCTACTTGTCTTTATGTAAACCCGAGGTCTTTCAGAAGTATTAGGTTAATTGTTTATCATTATTTAACTTTTTTTTTCTTGCAAGTGTAGCTATACTGTTGGCAGCTATGCTATACTGTCTCCTTTACTTAATTAATAGATGATTTACAATCTGGTGAACAAGTAAAACTATGTACTTTTTGACAAAATGATCAATCAAGTAATAATGTAATGTTCCAAGTTTGGCCCGTATTGTTGTTACATTTTTTTTATTTTTTTAGCATTTGTTGCATCATTATTGAAATATCTTATTCAATTTATTTCTGGGTATCTGCATGTGGAAACTGAATTATGGAAGACAGCTATCAGCACACCAAATATCATAAGCGTAAGCATCTGACTTAACATTAACCATTCTTTATTCTAGTGGCCTTTTTTTTTTTTGAAAGTTTGATAGCTTTGTTGGCTAGTAGTTATTGGTCTACCTGTTACGTATCCTTCCATATTTTTTGGCATAATAATTTGCATCTTTGTATATCTTATATTCAAAGGTTTGTTTGCATGCATCTCCATTAGGTTGAGCATTGTTTCTTCTCTCTTTTTCTTGGAAAGATTAGTTTGTGCTGAAGAGAATGATAGGAGTGAGATTTCAGTACCTTCCAGGTATCACAATTTAACAATTCAAAAGAGCAAAGATATGGTGACGTCCACGAGCACATTAGACTACCATTTTATTGGTTTTTGATGTCACATATACATGGTCAGCAAGATGGAAACTTTTTCACTGCTAAATTGCTAAATGGATCAAAACCTTCTTTGTTGCTATATAAGTAAGGCCTTTATCAGATCTATTATTCATTCTGGCACTTCCCTGCTCTTTCATAGCATCATTGTCTATGAAGGCATATCTAGTAGGTCACTTCTAAATCTTGTTAAAAGAACTTTGGAGATAAGATATTATGATAGTTTGCCTAGGAACTCAATGGACTACTTTCCAAGAGAGTTATCATATCCTTCATATAATTAGGGAAGAAAAACAAAATATTTTTAGTATCATGAACTTATATATTATGTTGCTCTGGTCCCTTAATCTAGATATGACAAGCAGCTTTCTGCAAAATATTGCATAGAAAATTACAGCATGTACTATGAGAAGTCTCTAAAATACCAAACATCCTTCACGAATAAGACATGTATACTTTCTTAGACCAAATATTTTTATAAGGGTTTCCTTTTCATTTCAACCTGTTCGCTTTTTCAATGACTCCTTGAACTCTCAGAAATGAGAAATATGATACCGCTAGTTGATTGTTTGCAACTTAGCATGTTGAGAAAGCAGATTATTTTTCAATGCATTTTATTTTTTTTAATTTAGTAGTTTGGATCTAATGGGAATTTTTCACATATTGTTTTTTTTAAGATTTATTCCCGAATAACTTAGTGCATTGAAATGGCCTTGAATCCTAGCATAGCCTAAACCAAGGTTTGTCATCTCAATACTAGACCCCTTACTGGTACCATTCCATTACTGTGTTAGTACATGGTATGGTACGAGATGGCAAATTGTAACGAGTTTCGGTATTGTACGAGACAGCATACTGGTTCGGTAGTGGTATGATACAATATATGCCCGATCGGTACGGTATTGACCGGTGTTGCAAACCTTGACCTGAACATTTCTATGTGATATTGACAGAATTCAAGGAGATCGGCAATTGCAAGAATTTTAAATGGGCAAGGCTAGTAATTGAACTAAATTATCACGGAGATTAAGGAAAATTATGCAAGAAGTAGAAATTTGGTGAATACGGATTCATAAAGTCAACCACAAATTGTTGGGTTAATGCTTGATGGTTATGGTTATAGTTAAGCTCCTTGGTTTCTGTTTGTGCCTCTTTTTGTTCAGTCATACAGAAATAGTACCAACTATATCTGAACAGTTTTTAAATGTATAATGTGAGATTATTATTTAATATATTATGATGGAGATATCGATCAAGTTACGACCACTTTATGACAATAATTAGCATTAACACTACAAGATATATAAAAACTATTCAGAAGTCTAGGATTCTATATCTTTTCAATCTTTTTTCCTAGAAGATATGTTTTCAAAGCTTTTATACAATAGACAGATATTCAGTGGCATCTTGTTAATCGATTAATAACTTCTAGATTAATATCTTCCATGGAATAATTTATAGCATTTTCTTTGTGAACTTGTATTCTTTTGTACCTTCCAGAGCATTGTTTTATACAAGTTTCACACTCAATTTCCTGCGGAACCATTTTGAATTTGTATTATGATATGTTTAATCATCCTTTTATTTTGTTTGCTGTATCAAAAAGGCAGTTAGCATTTATATATACATCTCCTCTTTTCCCAGAAACAAAGAACCAGTGGGCACGGGATGATCCTGCTTTTGTTGTTATTCTCTGTCTGTTTTTGGTAGTTGCCACTTCAGCTTATTGTGCTGCGTAAGTTTCTCTTTATTGCCTGCAAGTTCTGCAATTGGTACACTATTTATTCTGGATGATAGGATTAGCAATTTTCTCTAATTCCTCTAGCTTCTGCTTTATGATCTTTTAGGTTCTCTATGAAACTATTTTTCTCCCTTCATAGAGTACATGCTTTCTTATTTTGCTATGCACTGTGGATATTGATATCTTTTTCCATGTTCTAGGTATGGTGAAAGTTTGGCACATGCTGTTTCTGCAGTTGTTTCAGTTGTTGTTTTTCATTTCTTGATAGCTGGAATAATTTTGGCCACATGCTGTTGGTAAGATTTTGATCTGGAATGTTTTATGCGTGAAACAAGCTTCTAGTGATTAGTTGTGTTTTTTTTCCCTATAATTTCACTATCATCTTTATGACATTGTTCCATTTTATGTATTTGTAAAACGTTGCAAGATATAAAAACTAATGGCATGCTGGAGAAACAATCCATTTTGTCTTTAGTGAAAATAAAGATTGCTGTGCAAGATTACTGACAGAGCACAGATGCTGCTAATTATAATGTAGCCATGCTTGGCATGTATAATGCTCATTAAAGGAAGAGGATGATCGCAACTCATCTCGCTCGATGCTTCTTTAAAATCAGTGTTAACTAATTATGCATTTAGTTTTGTTTTCTTCATGTGATCCTCTTATTTCTCTTCAATGAAGAAAGAGATTGCAAACTGTACTATGTACTAAGGGATTTATATATCTGAACGATAAAAAGTTGTTTGTAGCTAGAGTAGACAGACGGATAGGGATGGAGTTGGTCTTACCTTTTATAGCGGATTTCATTAGTAATATTTTCAGATATGTATTTGCTATGCATGGTTGCATATGTCACGTGAAGCTGAGGTTCAACGTACCAACCTGTATCGCCTAGGGTGGGGCATACCATAGCATACCGGAAATATACTGCGACGCAAGGGCCAAACCAGTCTGTGCCAGGTGGAATAGACCAGTTCTGCCTGGTTTTGTGTTGTCGCAACTTGTACCACTCGGTTTGGGCAGTAGCATGGTTGGGCATGAGAAAAGGATCTCTTGATCCTGTGTCTGTATGAGAAAAGGATCCTGTGTCTGAATGTATGTACACTACCTGTACGGTACTCGGTAGGGCATAGTGAACTTGTGTGAAGCCTTTCAGATTGTGGTATTAGAGAATATGACTGACAAATTTGAGCTACCATTTTGCAATCTATTGGCATTTGTAATATCTTCATCACATTTACCATTGTTCCTCTGTATGTCCGTAAAAGTCTGGGGAAGAGTGGGAGTTGGAGTGTGAATTATAACTTTTAAGTTGCTCTAAGCAAAATGGGACAGGGAATGATAGCACAATGTGGTGTGCGAGTGACTTTGACTTCATGAATTAGTGAAATTTGCTTTTAAGAGAGCACCTCATCTACTTGTGCTGCCTCTTATTTTCCTTGCATCCAGCACCTGGGTGGATCTTTTTCTTGATCCTGATGCCTTGTTTGTGGCAAGCTCAATTGCAATTGCATAGTACTAAATCCATTGCGTTCTTCTCAGCTTTGGCCATGCATTGTTTCTACCATCAAACTTGTGCATAAGCAACAGCTTTCTTTCATGACCAGATTAAAAACTACTCTGGGTTCTTGACTGCACATTATCATTTAGGAAACTTGACTGCACAAAAGTCAAGTCATTTACCCTTTTTTATATCATCCTCCCCTTTTGGACAGATAATGAACTTAGAATATTCAAAGTTCAAACAGATATAAGCTTATGTTGGTGGCTGTATAGAGCCCACTAATTGTAATTAATACTTATAACAAAGACTAAATATGTGATGTCAAATATGTTTGAGTAATGTTGAAGCTACATATTCAATAAATGAAATATTAAATTTGCAAATCTAACATGATGCTATTGACATCCTTCTTTTTTAATCACAATTAGAGGATAGGAGGATGTATAAAGTGGGAATGGGGATGAGAAAGGAGCATGAAGATTGAAGATGACGTTTTGTGCATAAGTAAAATTTTAAGTAAATCGAGGAGCAAATGTTGGAATGCTACATAAATACAATGAATTATCTATTGGAGGTACTGTTCTAATGTAACAATCATAAAAAGCCATAGCACTAAAACGGCTACTACTCGTCTTTCAGGCAAGGTTTAAGTACTGATCCAGTATGATATGGGTATGATGAAGGATTATTGTGTCCTTGTACCAACACATATAAGGAGTGCTATGCTGATGCCAACCGTTCACAGTGTGTTGGTATGGGGGCATACCTTACTGATAAGGTACAGGTATGGGGCCTGATATTGGGACTTATAAGTCATTGCTTTTGAATATTATGTGTCTTTGATGTGTTCAAAGAGTTTAAACAACGAACTGTATAGACAATCTGGGTATGATGAAGGCTTATCATGCCCTTGCTCCAACTGAAAAGGCATTGCTCTTACTATGTGAGTCTTTGATGTGTTCAAAGAGTTTAAACATTGAACTGTATAGACAATTTCTTACTCATACATATCCCTCTAGAAAGAAAAAATAGGAAAACTCTCAATAAATGATAGGCCAGGTTCCCCCACTAAATATTGAAAGTGCATGATGGTATGATTCCTTGCCTAGAAGATACAAAATATTCACCAGATCAAGATATGAGAGTTTAAGCATTGAAATGGTGAATTGAGCAATTCTTATCATTATTATTTGTTTGTTGAGAAAAAATTGGACCATTATCTTCTTAAAAAAACACTTGTCTTGTTACAATGAGGTAGAGTGGGAGCAAGAAAATCAATGCCTATGTTGGAGATCAGCGACAAAGCAAAACTACCTTTGCCACTTATGAGGCGACAATAAGGCCTGCTCCTTGGAGTTTGTAAAAATGCACTTGCTTCTTTCTCTTCCATAATTGAGTCACTGAGTTGAGGAAGCATAGAATTAAGCAGATGATAATTAGTGAAATCACTAATTTGTCCCTTAACAGATCCTGCAATGAGGTGCAGAGAAAGGGAAATGAGTTATGTTTTTTTTGAATACATAGGATAATACACTAAGGAGCTGCACAAGTGCAAGAGTAAAATGACTGAGCAGCACTAAGAAAGCATCTTGTTTCACAAATTTTGTTGGCAATGTCAGGCTTAGAGATGGTCAAAGAGATTAGACAATTGATAACAATTATTATCATTGTAAGGACTTGTGATGGGAAGAAGCTTCAGACTGAGTTGTTCAAAGGACTAATGGCCTCCCTTTCAATATAGACATATATGATTGATCAAATTGGAGTTGTACTTTTCTAATGGTTCTTTTTAATATTTATAATTCTTTTAATCACATGCTGTAAGCTTTGTAGTTGCTTGTAACGATCGAACAGATATTACCCATTTGATTTGGTTTCATGTATTCTTTTCAAATATATCTACAAAAACAATTGCTTTAAGGTTAGTGGTTTCCATACAGGTTTCTGACAAATGCTTATTTGCGCGAGGAGGCTCCGAACAGCCATGTGGTCGAGCAACGTGTTGAATGGTACCTCATGGAATTTAATTTATCAGCAAGTATACTAGTTGCCATGTCTTAAATTCCACATGGCTTGGCTTCTTATTTACATTTTCTTCACATTGAAATCCTTTGTTTTCTTTCTGACTGTCCTTCATCAATTGCAATATGGCAGTTATGCATATCACCTATAGGCATGCGCTTGGAATATGTTATCGCCAACTGCTTATCAAATATTTAAATCAATTTATGCGAATGCATAAGAGTATCTTCTGGCATTATTGCCAGCCTTCTCCAGTGATGCATAAGATCAAACACTATTGTTCTGAATCTGATAACATAAAATTTTTGACAGATCCTCCCTGTTTTCGATTTATTCTTAATGAAGACATTTTTTGGGGGTGGTTCCTTGGTTTTTTTTTTTTTTGGGGGGGGGGGGGGTGGGGGTGGAGGGGAGGTGTAGGGGTTGGTAACGATAAACTGAGTTTGCTTGCATGGCCTTAATGTTGCAAGATCTCATCCAATCAGTGAAAGCTGGTCACAATTTTGTAAAGGGTACAGGAAGTGCTATATAGACGTCACTGACCACTTAATAAATTGATTTAATATATGATTGGTTGGTAGTTAAGGATTAGATGTGCCTTTGTTATAAATTTTAATCTAGGATTATTTTCCTATTTTCAGGTGTAATTACAGTCATTTGTCTTGGGCCTGTAACTTGAGATTTTTTGAATATTTTTTTAGTGTGAAAGAAAAATTCGTGAACTATGTGTTATTTACCTAATGGCTTGAACCCTTCCTTTATTGAAAGTTCAAATGCCTCTCCTCTCGGCCTGTTTCAGTTTGGTTGGTTGTATCGTATGAGGTCCATGTCTTGCACCTTATTTTGCACCTTCTAATGTCAGGCATTCGCATTGGACTCTGCCATGCACATAACCAAAGAAGAGAGAATAATTATGTGGCCTATTTTTCCAGGATATTATTAGTGGAATTGAATGTCAACTTATGTATGGTATAAAAAATGTTCTACATTTTTAGAGCGTCATATAGACATGAAAAGCAACTTCTTGGTGTATTGGCTTAAAAAATTCTCAAAAATTATGAGTACACAACATTACCGAGAGTTGATATTTCAAGCAGAATCTTGAACAACTTATAGCTTTTTATGAATAGGATTTTCATGCATGTACACTATACAACTAGAGGCATACACTACCTTTTTGAAAACATTAATTTCTCACTTTGCATCTCAGCCTATTCAAGATTATTTGAGATGGTTTACTTGGTGGACTTGATGCCACATATGACCCTGAAAGGAGGACTTAATGTAAGTAAAAGGGATGTAAAGGGGAGAAACTATAGGATTTGTATCAACTGGTGTTAAGTATGTCAGTGTTTTGGATGATAGGACCTGGGATATAAATAAAGATCAGTATATGATTGATAAAGCCAGATCCTCATAGAATGACTATGGAAATGTTATTGAAGTTCCTAAAAGTTATTAGTACCTTAAATGGAATCTAAGTTACATTTCGCCCTATGCTATGCTTCTGAAAGAGATCCAAACAACCATGTCCGAGGCTTCTGGACATCCATAAATTGTTGGACTTCTTATGAACACATTTGTGATATGTGATGACTAATTTAGAAATCTTGTTTTTTTTAAAAAATATTTTTCGATATTCTTGTTCTCTATATAACATGAAAATTATTTGTTTTCTATTTCTATTTACCAAATCTTTCATATCTGGTGTTTTTATATCTGTAGGACAAAACGTTACTTGTTTGGATAAAGCTTTACCAGGCTGAACTACCAAGATTCTAATTTGATTTCTTTCCAATTTTCTGTACTTTGGTTTTTATACACCTAACCACCAGTCTCTCTTCAGTTTTCTTTCTCACTCCTCTATGATAGGATTAGCACCATTTCAACTGTTGTTTTAATGAAGCTACAATGATTGAGTTACTAATGTTATGTGCTATTTTCAGGCTGTATGCTTTTGATGTTCACTGCAACTCTTTCTTTCCCATGTTCATTATGCTTTATGGTAACTACACCAAATTTCTTTTTAATTAAATCTTTGTTATTATTACTATAGTGTTTATCACATCATGGTTGTGTTTTCACTGACAACTTCTTATCTGCTTCAGTAATTCAGTACTTTGTGTCACCCATCTTGGTTGCACATGGTTTCTTTCCTGTTCTGCTATCAAATCTGCTTTTCATGGTGGCTATTTCTTACTATCACTATCTGAATTTCCTAGGATATGATGGTATGGAAATTTTATTCTGCTGAGTATTATTATGTCATATTCATTTTCTTTTTTTTTAAATGATGAAATATCTCACGTATTCTGTATTGGACTTACTGATGCAGTCCTGCCATTCTTGGACAAAACTACTTTCTTTTTGTATCCAATTGGTCTTGTCATCATCCTATCCCCTCTTAGTAAGTACATATTCAATACCACATCCCAATTAAGCTTGGAGCCCTAAGAATGGGCATCATTCTCTCTCTGTGTTTTTTAAATGCTTGTTATTGGTGCTTGTAGTGATTCTAAGTGGTTTCAACCCTACAAGATACGTTATGAACTTATACTTCAGTTAGCAATTATGGTTCAACCCACCGGAGCAGACAAATCATTGCGGAGACAAAACTAATTGCAGATTGATATGCAAACTTTGGGTGGAAAAGAAGCATTTGCTAGATACCTTTGTTTATGTAAAGCAAATTGGCAGAATGTCTATCGACTCTTGCAGCTTTCATCATAGGGTGCCAAACATGCAGCAATTGCCACACAAGAAGCTTGGAACTTGAGGAATAGATGAAAAGGAATGCTTTCTTTCTTTGGTCATTTTATTCAGGCCTGTTGCTAGGCAACCAGGTGAATGGAATGCCTAGTTTGCCTAGTTTTTAGGCATTTCGAGCTAATGTAAAACTTACATGTGATAATGATGAGTTTAACCTCCATTTTCAAGGAATCTATATCATCACAGCTTCATGCATGTGTTTGAGCACCAGCATATGACTAATAAATTACATGTGCAATTAGACTTCAATGTACTCTGTGAGTGCAATATTTTATAATTAGCTGCTAAAGAAAGTGAGTTCTTTTTCAGAGTAGAAAAGGAGATAAGCAGGGAGATCATTGCTAAGAAAAATCTAATTTTCCTTTGCATGAATTTTATATAGAGTATACTTAAAGCTATTTTAGATTTTGTTATATATTCATCCTAACTCCTGAGAATGTTTTCTGCCCTGCTGATGAGTTTGGTAATGTTTTGGACTGACACGTCATGGAACTACTTTGCCTTGAGGGCATTACCCGAAATTTGTTTATAATCTGGGTGATTTAGGCACCTCATTTCTTCAAGGAATATGATTGGTCTTGGCAATTCCTTAAAAGGGGTTTGGCATGCGACGAGGACTTTCAGCCAATGATTTGTGATTCTCTATTGTGTTGATTGTAATGTTAGTCCTGTTAAATAGCCTCTATCTTAGATTTCTTTTTGTGACCAAGTGCCGCCTAATGTCCGGCCAACTTGCTGAGCTATCCATCACTTGTATTTCTTTAACTACATTCGTAGCTTCAGAGTTTGGTGCTTCTCTTCCTTTAACTGTTAGGAGTGAGTTCATGCATTGCCGATCTAATAAAAGTAGTGGCACCTGAATTCTATTGAATGCAAGCTTGTGGCTTCTGACTGTAAATTTCTTGAGATTGAAGTTGAAACATATCAGAAAGGTTCCCTTTTCTCCAAATGTTTTTGCTTATGCTGTCATAAGTGGTTTCCGTGTGCTTATCATAACGTGTTGGATTCCCATGGAGTTTTCCTTTTCAGGTAGACTAAGAGAGGCCCCTCTTTTAGGGTACATCTAAAGGACTTCGGTCGTTTCATCTGCTACTTTTGTGGACGAGTATTTGCCAGTACGAATACTGAGGGGTGTGAGCCCTGGATGCTGTGAGGACATGCGAACTATGGTTGAAGCCTTCCTCATCCTACTACCAAGAAGCATTTCCTCTGCCTCAGTGGCACACCTTCCTCGTATGAAGGCATTATGTTATTCTTTTCTCTTGATGCATCTGTAGCTTTGCTAAAAGGAGCTCCATATCATTGGCCATTGACTACTCTCAATTTTAAGGAGAATTCTAGCATTAAACATCATTATTAACTTAGGTGCCATAAATTTAGATCTAGTTAACCTTAGATTATCAGCCAAGGCATCTTGGGACAAGAAAAGGTTTTATCAGGAACCCACATTTTTTTTTCTTTTTTTTCCCTCTCCTCCTTTGAGAAAGCATTTTAGTAACACTAGTTAATTTAAGCTTCTGCAACTAGAGAGATACCTCCACGGTTCTCCCTATACATGAAAAGAGTCAAAAATCGCAATCAACTAGTTACAAGTCAAAATTTTTCTCGTTTAGATTGCATTTTAGTCGATCATGTGAATCTCATTACTCTTTCATTACCACGAGTCCCCGATCGACCCCAATGATGCGATGCCATCTATTGCTTGGAGCCTCATCTTAAAGATCTTGCTGAATAAATATTCATTCCATGTGGAGGACAACACAAACGAGGTGCACTGCATGATGAGCTTCATGCTCTTGGTATCAGCATTCAACATAGAGAATTTTCTGGGCAAGATTTTTCCCCTTCTTTTTTACACGTGGGGATCACTGTAGAAGGTGCCTTTCACGTTGCTTACCTTGAGGGGAATCTCTGCATCATTTCCCTTCATATATATATATATATATATATATATATAGATATACTTTGCACCAGCCCTTTCCGGTGGCACCAGTCAGCAACCATCAATTGGACTTTTCTATTAATATCAGAGTTCAGGGCCTCAGGCCAACCACTACACTTACTATTTACGCTTCGGGAAGTAGGAATACTATAAATATACTAACCCAACCCCGCCGTCGGCCCCACGAAAAATTCCCTTCCGTGCGTGCGTAATATGCAAGACACCGGCAAAGTCGGCAGCACTGCTAAAAAACCCTGGAAACCAAAGCAAAATCCAACCGCCCGCTGCTGAGAAGCTCCAGTGGAGGATTCCATTGTCCTTTAATTATCCGTCTTCGTTTAAATCCTCCTCTCCTTCCTTTTTTCCAAGAAAAACCCTAACCCAGTCCAATGGATGCCGGAGAAGTTCTCGACAGCCCATCCACGACGCCGCCGCCGCCGCCGCCGCCAGCGGCGGCTTCTTCCGCGTCGCCTAGCTCGCCCCGTCTGAGTGGGCGATCTGTACACCGTGCCCTCGGCGGCGGCGCAGGTCCCTCTCTCTCTCTCTCTCTCTCTCTCTCTCTCTCTCTCTCTCTCTATATATATATATATATATATATATATATATATATATATATCCCCCTTTCTCTCTCTCGAACTAGGGTTTTCGTTTGAACCCTCGATGATCTTTGGTTCTTGGTCGTTCCAGTTGCCGATGTGCTCCTCTGGAGGCGGAGGAACGCCGGGATTCTCGGGGCGGCAGCCGCCACCGCCGTCTGGTTCCTCTTCGAACGGGCTGGGTACAGCTTCCTCTCTCTAATGGCCAACGCGTTTCTCCTTCTCGTCGTTATCCTCTTTTTCTGGGCCAAATCAGCCTCCCTTCTCAACAGGTCTGCTGCCTTTCGCTCTCTCCCTTCTTGCCTTGGTGCGATTCGCTTCTTCGTATATATTTTCTTGGTTAATGAGAGGGTACGATTGTTCCGAAATTTTTTAGTGCAGGCGACTTAGTTGTTCTTAAATCTTAATAGGTCGATTGTTGACTGATATGATTGTTAATTTGTTCAAAATATTGGATTCTTAGACCTCTTCCGCCCCTTCCCAATCTAGAAGTTTCTGAGGTGTTCGTAGGGAAAGCTGCGGACGAGGCTCGGGTGTGGATCAATCGTGTGTTGGCTGTTGGACATGATATTGCCATTACAAGAGATAGGAAGGTGTTTCTTCAGGTATTTCTCTTTGCCCTTTCATGCTTTGTTAAGCTTAAGCTTGTCCCTTGTCTTACTTCTTTCTGATATTGTCTCTTTTGACCCCTTCTTCTCTAAAGGTTACATTGCTTTTGTGGCTTGTCTCATATATCGGCAGTTTGTTTAACTTTCTTACACTAGTTTATATTGGTGAGTTTCGGTGGACTTTCTTTATTTTCGTTCTTTGATACAAGATAGAATTGTAAATGGAGGCTAGCTTCTTCCTCTTATGATCTGCATGTTCTGATTTGTACTTTGATATTATTGCAGGGTTGCTTCTATCTATCACTCTTCCGGCATTGTATGAGAAGTACCAGGACCATGTTGATGAAAAGCTTGGTATAGCACACAAATTACTCTTGAAACAATATGACAACATCCTAAGAAGGGGAACAAGAAAGCCAGCCGAAGAAAAGAAGACCCAGTAGCATGATAGTCATGCTCTGTCGACTCTTAGCATGTAAATACTTGCACCTCATGATAATAACAATATGGTAGAATTTACTTTCCTATCATTTATTTCTAGATCAATGCATTTCAAACATAAATTTATGAATTACAAGATGTGGAAGAACCTTTCATTGTGAATAATCCAAGTTTGTTACTCAGTAGTCAATGGATTACAGAGAGAAAAATGGAGAGGGAGCTAAGGTATGCCCCTCCTGGTGGAGTTGTTCAACTAGTTGGTGTGCACCAACACTGATGGTGGTCCATATATATTGATATCTACAAACAGTTGATTTTTGGTTTTAAAAAAATTGTACAAACTGATTCTCTATTTTTTTTTTTGTAAGAAAAAACATTTCATTTATAATTTGTTTGGCAATCTTGATGTTGATCATTTTTTGATAATAACAAAAGGAGTGCCACTTTTCCATGTTCAAATGTGGAACTTCTCCCTAGTGAACTTGCTAAGTAGAGGGGTGCCAGACCAAAGTCCTGTTGGCTTCTCAATGTAGATATGGTTTACAGTGAGTTCTTATTTTAGACGAACAAGTATGCATTCAAGTTGGATTCAAGTACCGGTTGAGTTGTAGCTTTTGTCTCTTAATTCTCTCTCTCTCTCTCTTGTTTCTCTTATTCTCTTTCTATGTGTGAAAAGAGTTTGACAGTCTAATTGTCGTCTGATAGTTTCATTGTGCTTTTCCCAATCTTTGTTGTAGTTGTAGCAATTGGCCTCACTTTACCTTGTGACTGACTACACCTAGTTCTTTATTTCACTTATATATTTGTTATACATATGCTTATATTCCATAGAATCATCACTGGAATTATGATGTAACATCTGGCATTTAAACCTATATACCTATTAATATATACGGCTTTTTTTCTAAATCAACTTGAGTGTTATAGATGTATCACTGGGTACATTTTAATATAATTTCCATTGGTCATTATAAGTTATTTAATTCTTTTTCGGTTTAGGTGTTTAGTTTATCTACTTAATGTTAAGTAGATTAGTTGTGGATCACTATTATTAGTTTTTTATTCTTGAATTAAAATGTTTTCCTAATACACAATTTCATTATTTATGAATATGATAAAATTGTATAAATTATATTTATTGTATAAACATTTTAGTAGTTGAGAAAACATGCAATAAATCAGAATTTGCAGAAGTTCTTAGTCTTTACCGTTTCCCAATGATGCCATCCCCTACCAATCGACTTGAATCCTAGGTTGGAGACATGTTTTTCTTTTGCCTTTTGCTAACTACTTTCAAATAGTCACTTTTGTCCCTGTAACTTTCCCTTTTATGGTGCTATAGTGGAGCAACAGGAGGAATTGTAAAGGAGTACCGGATAAGGGGGTTCATGTTTCTTGTGAGTGTGGAGCAGTGGATTTAATGTAGGTGTGGAAAATATTTTTTTGACCCCCTTTTTGCATCAATAGAGAGGTCTGAGATTGGGGGTTCCTACATTTCTTTTGTAACTCCTTTTGTTTCTTTCCCATATGTTGTATTCTTTTCTTTATATGGATCTTGCACTTGTCCGGGACTCATGCAATCAACATATTGTACCTCAAACTTCTTTTTGATCTCTATGTATGTTTTGTGCTATGAGAGGCTTTTATGAAAACAGCTACTTACTCCCCTTTATAACTAGATTTGGATTACTGAAGGAGACATAAAAGAAATTCCTGAAAGCTTTTCTCTTAGCTTTTTTTTTTATTGCTCAGGTTGGACCAAGTTTGTAGCTTGATCTCTCCGAGAATTGACAATTTTTACCCCCCTTGTATTGTATTAGTTAGTTTTACTTGCATGAAAGTATTTTTGTCATTTAATTGTCATTAATGCATCTTTTTTAAATCCTACATGCATGCATGCATACATACATACATACATATGCATGCATATGTATGTTTGTATAATATTTTGGTATAACCTTGTTGTTCTCTTTGGGATAAATGTTGAATGTCTTATACATTTTTGGTGTTAGTAGTTTGATTTTCGGATTGGTCCTAGAGAATCCTTAGGCTATGTTTCTTTTAGGAAGCTATACTAAATTTAGAGGTTGAGAAGAACTAGTTGAGCAATCCATAGTTTTACACTAGTGGGCAAGCACTAATAGCACTTGGTTGAAGGAGTATAGTTGTCTGCTTCTTACTTGATTAGGGAACTAGAGTTGTGTTTGAATTAGCACCTAAACTAACACTGATACCTAGAAAAGAACCCAAACATTGTTGGAAAAAAGGGCTCTACCATGGTGGTTTTAGGGTTTAGCTGTCATGCCATGGCTCTTGGTGGCCTGGAATGGCACTTGAGCTCATGGCAGGTGCCATTGTGGGCCTGAACCTAATAAGGTGGATGCTTGTGGCAGGCCCGCCCATGGCAGGCGATTGGTTTTCTTTCATTGTCTTTCACAAATAATGATTTAACACGACCTCCTTCAGTCACTCTGTAGCATGACTTTGTTTTGCTTTATTGAGTAATTATATGATGTTATGACTAATATAATGATGTGGCTCTTCCAGAAACATTGTTGATTAGTTCTGCACGATTAATGAATTTTAATATTAATTACAAGACAATCATTGAACCTTCGATTAAATGCACACATTCTCTCTCAAAAAAATGCATGTTTTCTGCTTTATTCTTAAGTCTAGAGTGATAATGGACTTATTGATTGAATTATTTGAGTATGTAACTCATTGGTACACATTTTTGATATAAGCAATACTTTTATTTAGGTATATGTTAGTTGATGTAATCGTTATTTATTATTCTATGCTCATTCTTCGTAGTTTTATTTTTCTGATTGTGGTTGCTATACTGCCAAGATGTATCAGAGAGCTACTTGTTTTATGTTTTATGGATGATGTCATTTTAGAGTGTCAATATTTTTTATCTTATAGATGATATTATCATGTTTGGTAGAGTGATGTTATCACAAATTATGCATCTTTATTTTCCAATGTTTCATATCTTTGTTGTTGATGGCTTTTCCCATTATCTTTTTTTTTTCCATGATGTTCATGTGAAATATTGTTCATTGGATACTTAGAGTAGGGTAGATTGCTAATATATTTTAACAGCTTGCCTTGAGCTCTGGTTAGGGATGGTAATGGGTCGGGTATGGGTTGGGTAAGCCATTATCCGTACCTGCCTCATACTTGTCTCAGGGTGGGACGGGGTGGGTAGAGTTAAACAAGATGGGTTGGACTGATCAGGTCATGTAAGGTTGTAAAAATCTTTTTTTTGCATATAAATTAAACAAATAAAAGGGAATATAAAAATAAACATTACTACTTCACATAGCATTAAACAAAATAAGTGTCGAAGACATAGAATGTTCAAACCAAATTTTCAGCAACAATACAAAACATAACAAGCAAAAATATTGTTTTTTAAGAAGTCAAATGTCTCTTAAACTAAGAAAAGCAATCAACTAACAAATGAACAAGTAAGTATCATGGCATGTAACCTTTCACATATTCACTCTTTGGGGCAACTGGAGCAAAAATAGGGAGAGGATTTGTGAAGAGTTTTATATATCCAGATCGGGTACAGGATGGGTTTTACCATTACCTGTACTTGCCCTGAATCTATTGCGGGTCAAGTAAAACCCGCCCTATTAGGGTCAGGTCAAGTCGATACTCAATGGGGTAGTGTAAATTGCCACCCCTAGCTCTTGTCACCCACCATCCAACGTGTGCTGTGAACACCCTCAGCCTTTGCTAAGTGCTTTTTAGAACATTGATCTTGAAATTATAGAATCCCATTCTTGAATAATCTATTGTTATCTTGCTACCTAGATATATTTGCAAAAACATGGAACACACTTGAGAAAGATCAAGGAAGAAGTTATTGTACATAGATGATTTCAAGATGGGGTTCTTAACTAAATGCCTTTAGGCAAGACAGAAGATATATGAAATTTTAGGAAATGCTGAGCAGTTATCTCTCTTGAGGTTTTGATGGAAACTAATCTGTTTATAGCATGTACATTGCCAAAATGCTAAATTCGAACCTCATGGTTTTATAATAATGACCAAATTAGTTGTTATGAGTGTGAAAGCTGGCCATGTTAAAGCGCAGGATCAATGTAGAACTTTAAGTTATATTAGCAACGAGGTTCGCCGTACCAGTTGGTATAGCACCGTACCGAGCATACCGTACCATACCAAGCATACTTTATTGGTATCGGACTGGTATGCAGTGTCATGCCATACTGACACTTAGTACTCCTCATCCTCTCGTATCGTACCGCATACCAATAATGTAATAAGATGATACCAGTACGAGGTTTAGTACCGAGACGGCGAATTTTGATTAGCAAGGTTTTAGTTTAGCAAAGTAATATGCAGAATTAATTGTTATTAGATTAGGGGTTCTAAGTTGCTCATATTTCTAAGAATTTAAGTTACCTGGTGTATATGTGAATCTGTGCCCATGTGCATCATTGCACAAGTGAGGGCGCACATGTGTGCATGCATGTGCACTAGTGCATGTACTCTTGCAATTTTCTAAATGTTCTTAGGATTCTATTTCTTGCTAGGCTCCAAGTTTTCTTTCAATGTATTCGAGGTCACACCTTCGTCCCCCCTTTGACTTTTGGCCCATCATCTTGCAACCTTAACTTGTTAATGGACCACACGATTTTTGTATTATAATCAAAATGTATTGCTATGGTTCTATGTTTTCTTACAATCGTTGAATTTGTATACCAATCAAAGGATGATTTAATCAAGCTATGATCTCATTCCAAGATTGGTAAGAGATGAAAAGATGGAACATTTTTTATAAAGGACGAGCATGATGCCCTGATCATACGAGTATTAAGTGGAAAATGAGTCATTTAAAAATAAGATAAAGTAGTAATTAAATTTTCAATCATATAACATTGAGAAGAACATAGTTCCTGATTATCCATCTAACCATGATATAGCATTCGACATTGTAGACATTGTTGAAAATCCAATGATGTGTTATAATGAAAAGAAAGAGATGGTGATGATATGTTCCCATTGTATGTATGATTGTACTTGATAATAGTCATGCTGAAGTTGAAGGTTATTTATCGGACAATCTCCAGAACTTTGCATCATTCTCTTTCATGACTGAACTCTCAGCGAGATTTATGATCGTATGTTCAATTACTGGTGCCTCTATCCAAAGGTAAAATGATTGTTTCAATCAAAAAGATGACGTAATCAAGTTATGATGGGTGCCTTAGTTACTAGAAAAAGGTGCACGTGTGGGAGCATGGGTCCAGGGAAGCAACTCTCTTAAAAGAAAAATTAATAACAATTTTTTGTGAAGCGGATGCTTTACGTAATTGGAAGCTTCCTTCTAGTAAGGTGAACAAATGTAAAGCTCTTATGAAATGCGAAGAATTTTCTATAAAGGATAAGCATTTGATGTTAGTCTTCAATCCTAGTAAGGCGACATTAGTAAGCTGACTTTTCCTTGCTCCGATCCTCCTATTTCTCGTCTTCAGTCCTCATCCCTTGTTGCCGAGGGCCAAGAAGATGAGGCTGCTCTGGTGCCAGTCAGGCCCCCATGCACCGAAAAGCTGTTGCTGTCGCTACAACCGGGGGACCTAGAAGTGATTCTTGTTGGATATAGATGAGGAAGATGGGGATTTCTTGTGGGGAGGACAGTCCGATGGGTTTTAGGCCGGGCTTGGGTCTGGGTTGGGTTTGGGCCTGCATTTTGTAAAAGATTTCGGGCCTAAACCTGGACCAAAGCATGGAAATGGTTTTGGGCCAGGTTCTGTTAGGGGTGTGGCCCAGCCCGGTTCGAGCCCTAGATGTCAGCATTGGTGATCTATGATAACTTGTCATGCCGGTGGAGGGGTTGAAGACATGAAGCAAGGGGAAAGAAGTATGTGAGGTGGGAACAAGTCACTGATCTATTATTCTTTTTTGGGATAACCAGATCTGATAAAAAGGTGATTTATCTCAAAAGTTCAGGAATATTGAATTTGCTGCTTCCCCTCACTCTGCTTCCCCTCACTCGGACATTTCCCTCTTTCCCCAGACACTTCTCTTTGCTCCGCCTCACCTAGTGCACTGGTTACCTGCAGATAACAGGTGGTTGCTTCCTAACAGGCGCCTAAGTTTCTACTAGTCAACAAAGATGCACCATGCAATGGTTAAGCATTTGGATATTTGAAAACCAGTTTACATTGGAAGCTCTAGAATTGACCATGGGATAGGGAGCTGTGCTTTTTTCTAATTTAGTCATTTTATTGTGGTTATTTATTTTGATAATCAATGCGCTCTGTCTGCAAGAATTTTTGACTGAAGGAGAAACTGGTGATGTGCATTGACTAGCCGACACTGTTAATTATCTTGAACTCAACCTGATAGTGGTGATTGCTCCTTAGCTAGAGATGCTCTGGACATAAGGATATGGAGAGTTGCCTGGTATGTATGGTTAATTGTGATTGAGGCCAGAAAGTCTGCAGAGAGGCAAGGGCACGGACTATACTTTGAGGTATGCCATAATATTTAAGGTGATTCTGCTTCGTCGGCTATTCGTTATGGTCCTGTAGAAAGTGTGTTGAAAAAAGATAATTATTTGCAAGTGTCAAGGTCCAAACACTTGGTTTCAATGCCAATTTCTGCTAGGCTAAATGAATTTGGTTTCAGCAGCTTCAGTAAACTTATGAAAAATATTTGAAAAAATAAAGAAATAGAATTGAAGTCTAAATAATAAATTAGGCACATTTTTTATTGGATAAGCTATGGTTTTACACTGAAACTATCAAGGTTCGCCATCTTAGTACTGGACCCCGTACCGGTACCATCCTATTACAGTGTCGGTATATGGTATGGTACGAGATTGTGAGATATATTTAGTGTTGGTACCATGGTCTACTATGCCGGAATAGGAGCCTGAACTGGTTTTCCGGCGGCACGGATCAGTGTGTCTTGGTACCTTTCCGTGTCGAGTCTGTACCGACACAATAGAGGAGGCAGGGGAGAGGGAGAACGGGAGAGAGGAAACAAGAGAGTGAGAAGGGGGAGAGGAGGGCGAAGGCTGTCGAGCGCACAAAGGGCTGCAGAAGAGGGGCGCTCTGCGCGCTCGCCGACCTCCGCTGGTCCTCTGCCGGCCTCCGCTCCTTTTCTCCCTCTCCCTCTCTCCCCTACTCGCTCTCTCTTTATCTTTCTTTCCTTCTCCCCCTCCGTCGACTTTTATTTCGTTTTTGTCGCCGGAACTATCCTGGTTCGCCACCGGTACGGCTTGGTAATCTCCGAACTGCCCGATTCCGAACGGTTTCACTGATCATGGTTGGTACAGTATGAGACTGCATAGTATGGTACAGTACATCTAGTATAGTATGGTACCGACGGGTACAACGAACCTTGGAAACGATCAAATCTAGCATATTATATTTAAGTGTTATACACTGTTATATTATTTGGTGAATTTTTAAGTCTTATTATTTTATTATTTGGTGAATTAACATTTGAATCATGATGCCTATGAGATTTAATATTTAAGATGTGATAACCATATGTCAAACAATTTACTTCTCTAATTTATTCTTTTGAAACCAATATTGCAGGACTTCCTTGTCTTTTTTGAAACTTACAAAATCTAAACTGAATTTTTAAAAAAATGCTGCTCAAATGAAGACACTGAGCGGCACAAATTGCGTGAACATATAACTTTGGTCTCAAATATTCAGTGGAAACTCTATAAGTAGCCTTGATTTCATATCTGTTCTGGTAAAACCCAAAGTATTCTTACATTTGTTTCTGAGTTTCAGCTGAACTTTAAACCATGGCTAGCATGTTATTTTACTGCTGGTCAGCGTATTATATAGTTTTATGTATACTCTATGTGCAGTAAATTTTCCATAGGTAGGAAATAGGGGATGCCTCCAATACCTGCTAATAGACTAACTTGGACCACAATATTGTAATGCGCATATGTAAACCTAATTTTATGCTTGATCTGTCAAAATCCTCATCTTGTATATGCCTGCCTACCAATTTTCTTCTAATGAATTATAACCTCCAAAGCTAATAATTGTATTCTAGGTCCCTATGCAAAAAAAAGTTTTTTGAGATGTCAGTAAAAATGGCTAACAGAGTCTTGTATTCTTCCTTTTTTAGCATATCTTGCTCTGAATTTTTGAACTTTTGGATATCTCGTTTCCTTTATATTTCAGCTCCATCAGAGATTTGTCACACCACAGTATTTCCTGACTCTTGCTATATGTTTTGTTTACTCAGCTACCTATTTGGCAAATGTGGTTGAGCTTACATCCAAGGGACCCTGCAGATGTGCATGTTCATTGGATTTCTGTCATCCAGCCATCTGCAAAACCTTTATTCAAGTCGACGAGTCCCCATTTCTAAGGTTGCCCCCATTAATTTGACCATGCAATGAAGTACCCAAGGACACTAGCTGGAAAGGGTGCCAAATCTTTTCAGGTGTGGAAGGAACCCTCTTTCTGGAATATTTTTGTTTTCTGCGCATATTGTAGTGGGCGTCTCTGCCAATATCTCAATGTATAAACGTTTGATGTTAAGTAGTCAGCACGTTTACTCACATGCGTCAACTAGTTTGAACAGAAAGATTAATTGCGCGGGCATTATGAAAGTTTTGTTTGCGACTTGGATTTATGAATTTCTCATTAGATGAATGAAAACTTTGTATCTCGGTAACTTGTAGTGCACGTATCACATTCCTTTCTGCAGAAGGCAGCGAATGGTGAAACAAGCCACTTGGACTGCAGACACCAACTTTTGGAATGCTGATACGCGTTGGATGAGTTAGTATGATTTCTTTACTACAATTTGATCATGTTATCTTACTAATTTGTTATGCAGCAAGATACACCTGCTCAGTCCTTGTCGGTAAGGACTAAGGAGAGATTTTTAACCGTGGGGGGCCATTTCTTTTCTTTAGCTGCTTGATTTGCTGTGCAAGGTGCATGGCATGATATGGAAATCTCTTTGATTTGCTTCCGGGCATTTTGCAATTTCTCACGTAGTATGCTCGGCTGGAGTCTGAATTTATACAGCCGAAGAATCTCTCATACTCTTAAATGTTTCTGAGCTTTTTTGCTTTATTATAATCCCATTTGGTCACATTACCTGTGCAATTTAACTTCATCTCTCTTTTGTTGATAAATTGCAATACCATAAGCGGGCATCCATCCTTACACATAGGGCAGGTTAATTTGCAATCTGCTTGACCGTCCACCAAGCAGTCAGCATATGAACGACAGGATGATTTTAGTTTGGAAGTATTGCACATAATTAACAAACTGAAAGAGTCTTTATTTTATCAGAATCTCTGAAAATTATGCGAATCTCACGCAGTCCCGTCTTAATCCAGGGACTAGAGATGCAGGATAATTGATATCGCACGCACGCGGCAGCCCTTGTTGCGTTCAAGTTTAGGTTTAGTAAGCTATTCTTAATGATGATTTTTACTCCACACATGGCTGGAAATGACGTGAACATTTGAGTAATATGCGAGCCCGTTATTACAGCAAACAACATCAGCGAGCTGCAGCGCGTCCTCACTATCATATTGGTGATCCACTCAGCTAGAAGCTGGTGGCAGTAGAGCAGGTTTGGATAAGACAACAAACATGAGGGCTCAACAAGCTTCTTAAGAAGTCTTGCTTGTTACAAGTAGGCATCGTTGCTAGCATTCAGAGCCTCATGAGGAAGATTTACCTGTCTTCAGAGCTTCAGTGAGTACAGATCAGCAAGACTGGGCAGGACTGCATGCCTGCATAGCTAGGTTAGGTTGGAGTGGCAGGTATTTCACCAAATTCCAACCATTTGCCACAAGTCATTGAAAACATTCCAGCAGAACCATCAAATAGTATTACAACAATGCATAATTTTTCCATCTCCATGAAACAGAACATACATGAAAGAAACAATCAAAAAGAGTAGACTAATATAAGATTCTCCTAGAAGCACTTCCACACCTTGTCTCAGTCATTTTTTTGGTTGTCCTCAAATTGTGAAGGAAATCAAGCTACAGATACATTGGCTTCTAGCTTAGTTTGCACAGCATACTCTTCTGGATCTAACCCACCTTGCTCAATAGCAAATATTGAGTATAGGTACCATGGACCCTAGAATGTTTCCCTCGATTTATAAGAGTCAACCAAAAGTAGCTTGACTGAAAAGGAAAAGGAAACAAGGGCAGCTACAGAATGGCAAAACAGATTTTATTAAATTCAGGATCAGGCTATGCAGGCTTTGGGACAGGAATAGCTTCCACATATGGTAACGTGACCGATCGCAGCAGTTCTAATGAGAATGCAAGCCCCAAGAAATGCGAAAGGATAGTGTTGGCTGAGGCCTGTAAAACCAATAAAAAACAATGCAGGTTGCAAGATCAATGAGAGTATATAGGTTAATCTGATTCAGAGACAGATGATTAAAGACAATTAGATGGAATAAAAGATGCACGTTTTAACATTATCTTCAGATGAAAATTTTTATGAGAAGCAAAAACAGAAGGCCATGGAAACTTAGAATGCAAAAGCAAGTGTATGCTGTAACCAAAAAAAAAAAAAAGCTAGTGTGTGTACAGTAGCATCATCATGCAAGTCCAATGATTTTTTATTACTAGAGAAATAGAAAATATTGGAGTGCCACCTTGCAAATGCAATGACAACTTTCGTAGAAAATACCTGATCTGAAAGCACCATAACAAGAGAATATAACAGATAAGAAAGGTAATTTTCACCATGAGACTGTGGATTAAACCATCAACAATTTTGTTATCCTTATCATGACAAGTGGTTATTTTCCAGATGCGTTGCCTCCCTTTTTCTTTTTCTTTTATTTTGTTGTCGTGGATGGCAACCTACAAAGAGTAGTCAACCAGATGTGAAGAATGACACTTTACCTCTACGTGAGCTATATATTTGTCTATTATACTTTAGAAAATGAAGATTAATTGATGGTTGATTGTGGAAATTTGACTCTAGTTTCATGCCCGACACAACTAAAAGACAAAGGAGTCAATATAAGACTTTGTGGAACTTTGTGATAATATTTATTCACTGAGAGAGAGGGCTGTAAGGCTGATCCGTTTTGACTTGAGTGTCTCAGGTTCAAATATGAAAAAAGTCTCCCTGCACATAGAGGTAAGGCTGCATCTATTTGACCCTCCCTATACCCTATATTGGTGGGAGCCTCCTGCACTGGAATCCCCTTTAATCTTTACTCACTGAGATCACTGACTAACAAGTTAGACAAAATTTATTGAAGAATGAGGAAAACATGGAAACAGGCAGCTCTTTTCAGTTAGTTATATATACTCTATAACATTGGGTTTATCTCTCCATTTGCTTTAGTACAAACACTTCTTTTTTCCAACCATGCTGGTGGTGTCCACCGACCAAAGATGCATTGTAGCCTTGAGATGCGCATGAAACTCTTCCAGCTGGGTGGTAGGTATGCATCTCAATGCTGCATGTATATAAATGTTTTAGAACCCAGTCCATTCATTTTCACTTGAAAAGAGATTGGGTCATAGGTCATCAATCATCGGTTCAACCTTGGCTTAACTAGAATTGAACCATCAATTCATGATAACATAATAAATAATTATATAAATTATGTAGAATTATTAGATTAAAATTACAAATATATACAGAAAAATCAAAAAAAAATTCAAATTTGTTAGCAGTTTTCCGAAGTATCTCTATAATCACAACTCCAAGACTAAGTAAAATATGAAAAAATAGAAAAGAAACTATTTTAGAAATTTCAAATATAAATTTATGTCAAAGCCACCAACCTACCATGAATCATTGACTGCACTTGCAACCAGATTAATGAAATCTAACTTATAGAATGACTGAGTCAGGACCAAGAGAGGGTTAAGAAGAGCATGTCCAACAGGCCTGTTGCCTGGAGGATGGAGGCGTGAGGCAGAGGACAGAGAGAGAGGAAGCCCAGGGAGGCTGCCAGCTTTAGGGCTGCCAAAGCCTGAATGTGTGAGAGAGAGTGAGGATAGAGTAGAGAGATAGGAGTGTTAGGGGGGAGAGAGAAAGCAAGGGGAATGCTACCACTGCATGTCCCAGGTAGAGAGAGAGAGAGGTACCTCGGCCATCCACCTGCCGCCAACCATCCACTCCCCGCCATCTGTTGTCAAAGTAGAGAAAAAGGAAGAAGAGGAAGAGATCGTGGAAAGCAAGAGAAATCCCTTCTACTCGATCATTCACTTGCCCTAATTCTCATCAAAACCCATTTTAATATGCTATTTTAAAATCGGAGGATTCTCACGCACTTGTTCTGGTTCAAATGAATTGCTAGTTAAACAGGTAGTTCACATGATGCTTAGAAATTCAAGCAATTTTTGTGATGGACCGGGTTTATGGGCCTGTCCAAATCATAGACCTAACAAGTTGATGGTTAAACCAGTTCAACATCCAAAATTTCGGGAGACTAATTTTCCCCATGGGCTAATGGAGCTATCCCACCTTTCTTAGCATCTTCGAGTGAAAAAACACAAAAAAGAAATGAAACTGATTAAAATGAGAATGGATTTTAACAATAATTTATCATTGTTAGGAGGCAAGTGTATGATATCCATGTAACTAATATTAAGCATTTATACACTAAATATAAGTGCATGCAATGCAATTATCTGATACTATTCTGTAGAATGACTGATCCAAAAGATTCACAGAAAATGGTTTCTTATGAGGATAAAGACTTAAGTTTATAGAAAATAATCAAATGGACAACCGATATTAAAATTTGGATAGTTAGACATTTATGCAAGGTGACCAAGGACCATAAAAGATGATAAAATTATGGATTAGGCATAGGTTTAGCACCACTTTTTGTGGTTAATCCTCTTATGGCTAATGCAAATGGGATGTCACTTTTGTAACATTTCACATTTACTAATAATCTAACATAATTAACCTGCACATCTTACTAAGACCAGTTCCTGCAAGCTATTTTCCCTTGTAGAAGCTCCATGTTTAGCGCTGTGCATGCTGAAATTCAA
Organism: Phoenix dactylifera; assembly: GCF_009389715.1. Classification (NCBI taxonomy): domain Eukaryota; kingdom Viridiplantae; phylum Streptophyta; class Magnoliopsida; order Arecales; family Arecaceae; genus Phoenix; species Phoenix dactylifera. The sequence goes on along the minus strand of NC_052398.1, from coordinate 8,476,331 downwards.
AAAAAGTCTACATATGGAGTACCATAATATTCATGAGACAAATACTAAAACTGTATATAAAAGAGTATTGCTTATGGTTTGGCAAAAGGAAAAGGTAACACCCAACAACGAAAAAAACATCAAGTTGTCTATATGTATATGTGTTAATCTATAAATGGACAGGCATGTAGTTCTCCAACATTTAACACATCTAAGCATAAATATATCTATGAACTTTATATATTGAGTCTAACATTGCACATGAGAGCTCTGGGTATCCAACCATAGGAACATATGTCATTGACTTCACAATCCAATGGTGTACGATTGAAAAATCCCATTTACATCATCAATAATTTTGTGCCCAGATGTTGAGGGCATGAAAAAGCAAAATGAAAAAGAGCATACTGTAAATGGCTCAAATAATTTTTCCAAAAGTTCTCTCAGTAATTGAATGAAAAACAGCATCAGTAGACAGCATACCTGCACTAGGAATACGTCTAATGCCAAAACAGGACTCTGACCAGGGGATATCCCTTGGTAGTACGGAATTGCCGATGAAGTAAGGGCCTTCGCGACCAATAATCCAACTGTTGCTTGCATTCCGAGAATTGCAGCACCCATTCCTAAAATATTTAGCACTATACCATTTTTTAAGCTTTTTACCACATCAGCACGTGGAGGAGCCTGCAAAACAAGTCACATGACTTTATAAGATTAATCAGTTATATGTGAAAAAAGGATAATAAAAGAATATCACAGAAAAGATTCAGAGATAGTTATTCATATGTAATTTGAACCATTGTACGGTATGATTGGCTTTACTTTTATTTGAGAAAAAATATCTAATGAACTGAAGATAACCTTCAAACTAATAATCTATGCATGATTCCCAAAACTAAAACAAAATAAGTATATGAGACACTTAAGCTTTGCTCTAAACAATGTTTATGCCCCTATAACAAATGCAAGAATTTGATCCAACCAACTTTATTCTTCCCTCTTCTTTTTGTGATAGTGTAACCATCATCATTCAAGGCTTCATCTTCTTTAAATTAGTAAGATTTATGGTCATATATCCTATATTTGCCACATCACTTTTGTAGCTTGGTAGCTCGTGTATTGATTACAACTTCTGTTGCCTTGTACAACATGATAATCCTAACAATCTATTCTTCATGTTAAGGTCACTAACACTCAAAGTTGTCTATACAAGTGGGTTAAATGAAAATGAAAGCCTGTAGGTACTGCATTATATAAAAAAATATCATGAAAGAGAGCGCCCCTATAGGTATTAGACTATATAAAAGATTATCATGAAAGAAAGCTCCTGATGTATATACAAGTTTAGATTGCATATAAGGAGGAAAATACAAGATACATATATCTAAAAATCAGCTAGATGACCGAATGGATGGACATGGTCAATGATTGATCTAGCAATCAAAACATGCAGCAGAAGGATCTTTTTTCTTTTTCCTTTTTTTTTCTTTGGGGATAGTATAGAGATCTGGTTTTCCTCCCATGCCAAAATACATGGGCTTCTGGGCATATGCAATTATGTTGACTAACCATGTGTAAATATGATTCCCCCACAGTAGCAGGTCTTCAGCCATTTAACAAGCTAAATAGAGATTCCCCGATATTCTAAGCAAGCAAGTGGTTCATCAAAAAAGTACAGGACCTGCACCTGGAATAGGGGATTTCTTATAGTAAATGAATCTGAACATACACATAGCAACCATCTCCAAATGGATAAATAGGCTGTCTCATTGGGTAGGGTGGGAGGGCATTGGAGGGGGGACAATGAACCATTTTCTAGTCTGTTAACGTCTTCCATTGTTTTTCTGCATGTCCTATCATTAGGTATCACATCAGTTGTCTTTTCTTATTCACAGCCTTGATGTGTCATGTGCACCCATGCAGTAAAAAAGATAACCTCCCCCTCACACAACTGTAAGCCACCCCCCTCCCCCCAAAAAAAAAATAACAATAAAAGATGCAACAAATCTATGATGGTTATGATGCCAATATATACCTTGCTCTGCAGCATTCCATAAATCACTCAACTAATCATGGGACTATCTCCATTGATTATATGGGACTATCTCAGTTTGTGATTTATAGTACTCCAAAAGTCACATATCTTAAACCAAGAATACATTCTGAAGTTTGAACTGGATGAACACATCTTCACTCAAGAAAACATACTCATGTAAGAGTTATGGTGCTCATTATTTACGAGGTGACTAAATCTCTCAGTCAAAGCAATGCATCATCCTACCGTCTAAAATTCCACTTAGAAGCAGGAATCATTAAACGGTGCCAAAAAAATTTTATTCTATACTCCAAGTATTGTTCCCACACCTATTTATTGTAACACATTGAATTATATTCATTAAATCTCATTTCTTCAGTCCCATCTCAATCTAATCGTCCATGCTATTTCACACACTTCAATAATTGAACTACTAATAAGTCAATATAAATACTGCTTTAAAATATACAAGAATGTGCAAAGGAATTCCTTTTGTTTAAAACATAACATCATCTTCGATCTCACAAATGATAAAAATACCATATGAGCATAACTATATCATATATGTAGATAAACTGAAGGCACATATACCATATCTGAGCATTGCACGTGAGATTATTCCACCATACAGACCGATCTTTGTTGAACAGTCTTGCAGAATTTATGATTTCCAACTCAAGAAACACTGTTGTTGCTGTTCAAAGATTAAGAACCGGTAGTAGCATATTCTGAACAAAAATAATTTTTAATTGCTCCTTTGCTTTGGTAGTTAAACTAGAAGGCTATATGTACTTTTACGTGCATGTAAAAGGAAGAGAGGGGAGAGGGGGGGGGGGGATCACCTTTGCAGGCTCATTAGCTGTTCTTCGAAGTCTTTCTGATAGGCGAATGTAACCAAATGACCAAAAGACTGACACAAATGCTGCTGCAATACCACCAGCAGTTGCATAAAATGTAACTGGTGACGTGATCTTCCCGGTAACAACTGCAGAGAATGATAAAATTACAGCTGCCACAACAGTGCACACTAGTTGCCCCCAAAATCCTGCACTTCCCAACCTCTTGAAATATCTAGAGGTGTTCTCCAACCTCTTGGAGACCTGCTCATTTGGCCACTGATTTTAGTTAAAACGATAGCAAAAGAATTGTGGATGAACAATAAACTAAGCAAGGAGATTCAAACAAACCACATTACTGATGATTTCAGTTTAGAGTTAGAGGCTCAAAGTCATATCATGTTAATATCATTGGACATCATGAGCGATACATGACATCCTCAATATGAGGGGAACAAGCCCCCTCCTAAATAAACACATAATTATTATAATGTAGTAAGTGCAACTGCCCTTGAAGGGAACTCAATAGAAAGTAGATGAGTGTTGATGGTCATGCTCATGCCAATCAGCTAGTGACATGGTACCCATGCCATGCCAACTATGTTGACTCTCAATCAGCCAGTCAGAGTACAGTTAGCTTGTGATCCGACCTCTTAACTCCACTCCAACAGTATGATATGGAGTTGATATAGAAATATGCGAATCTCAGAATCTCCATCATATATGCTGGTTGACCATGTATGAGTCTAGCAGTTATTTATCGCAGATATATGTTCCATCATTCTAAATATCACTAGAACAACCATCTATCTCTAAGAAAGTCAAAAGGTTTAACGGAATTCCACCATAGTATATCAGAAATGAACCATTTAGCAAGATTGGAGTTTGGTTTTTTGTAGGTATATGTATCAATAATTTAAGAGCAGCTGGCACAAGGCATGGTGGTAAGTGGCCCGCACTGCATATGCCGTGCTATGCAATGCCAAAACAAACAAATGAATAGAGACTTTTGGCTCAGTACATACTAGAATTTTTTCCCTGAAAGAAATGTCTCACCCCATCTAGCGATAATGATGATTATAGATTGAGTGGTTCAATTGCTCTACCACATGATTCTTGTTTTTTGCAACCAAATATTCTAAGTTCCCAACAGATATCAGTCTTAACTAACGTGGCATGTATTCAGGAAACCCTCTTCATTGGGATGTATTATGTATGTAGCCTACATTTGTTGCACATGTCAAAACCATTTCAAACAAACTCATTTTAGCTCTATTGGTTCGACTAGTAGCCCTCCTCTAATGTATGCAACTCAGTCCCTCCAAGTTTTAGCACAAATTCACATCTTCCATTTTATATAAGTGACCTTTATTTGTCAACCCTATTCACAATTTAGCGATGCGGGGTCCCTTGACCTGACCTACTTCATCCCTTTGAAAATATCTGACAAATTGATTCAATATTTTCTGCACATATAAATTATGATTGTGTAAAATATTCACTTGGGTGATATGCTGCCCCTAAACTCTTACCGCAGCCATGCTACGACCAAACTTCAGAGTTCGGCCAAAGTTGTATTTAGTTTATTTGTTTTGGTCCGACTACTTATTTCTATGTTAAAACCTAGGGCTTCACCCCATAATTCTTAAATCAATTTGGACGTATGCTTTCATGCTGAAATAACAAAAGAAAAGCCCATCTTTACCTTCTTACCTCATTACAACATATACCCGTTTCATTCTCATTCAATTCATCCAACCATTTCAAACAGATGGATTTCGACAAAATCCAAGAAGCCATATCCAACGAAATGTTTTCCCTCCCAGCGGTCCCAAGAAATCTTACAACGATTCAAAATCCATCAAGAACGAGGGATTCAAATCAAGATTCAAAAACAGAAAGAAAATAGAGCGGACCTGCGCGAGCTTTGCCCTCTCGGATCCGTCATCAGCAGCAGAAGGGGACGAAGCGGTCGCGCGCGCCGCGGTCCCGCTCCGAGGCTCGCGGCTTGGCGATGCGGTCGAGGCGAAAGAGCGGGGATGAAAAGATGCGGAGAGGGCGGCTCTGGAACAAGAGAAAAGGAGATTGGGGCGTTGGAAGAAACGCGCGATGGCGGGGGGAGTGGGGGTGGTGATGAGGGTTTTAGGATGGGGCGATGGAGCCGGCGAAGAGGAGGCCACCAGCAGCCCGGCGGAGCGAACCGCAGACCGCGGCGGCAGCAGCAGCGCCTGCATTGTGCGTTGCCACGGGGTGGAGCTTTGTCCCGCGGCTGCTTCGCCGCCAGCCCAGTGTTTTGTTTTATTTTTAATCGGCCCTCCCCTACCCCCTAATCTTCGTAGTACTCAGGAGATGCTTTTGTTGGGGGTAAACAATACTTGTGCTGGGGTTAAAGAAATGCCGGACGCTGTCCGAATTATTGTTATTACAGCATAATTGATGAGTACGAAGGGCTTCGCGAAGACTCGGACGCATGTTCAATTCTTCGTCGGCGTCTACGCTGGGTATTTATATGGAATAAAAAAAATTAAAAAATATATTTTTTAAATATTTTTTTATATAAAATTTTAAATTATTATAAATAATATCTTAGTAGTACGAATATATTTATGGTGATAAAGATTGATCGTAGTATTTGTGATTGAATTTTAATGAATTTAGATTGCGAACCTAAAAAGAATGCCAAAATTTAAATAGAATAAGTATGTTGAAGTTTAATAAATTTAGGTTAGATAGCTGGAGAGAATACCAAAACTTAAATAGAATAAGTATATAAAGCTTTATATACATGTGTATTTAGTTTTATATTAGTTTAGTTTTTTTAAATAAAATTCTGAGTGGTTATGGACTTAGTCTTTCCAGTTAAAAAAAAAAGAAAAAAAAAAGCTTGTACATAATTCAAATGGTCGGGTGCATTATTAAGTTAAATTGGTCAGTATAATTGTTTGTGTCCTTGTTATGTCATATATGTATAGATGGTTGTATGTATTTAACCAACAGTTCTGGTGAAGCTATTATTCTATTATAACAGCCATGTACTTGTACAACAGAAACAGTAAGGGCTTTCTAACATCCGCCGTTTATGCAATCTAAAAAATAATCTTCCGAAATCTATCCCGCAAACTCGTTATAAAATATTTAATATGTGTATAGTCATATAATTATTTTTTTTTGGTAAATTTTGCTTATTCACTGGAGGTTTTGGATTCAAATGTTGAATTGAACATTCCGTATTGGGACCGCGGGGAACATTCATCTCGTTCACGTGCAATAGGAAAAACAAACACGGAGAGAAGAAAAACAAATAACGCTAAATGAACAAAAGAGAGTTGCAGAGAGCCATATATGCATCTTATAAAATTGGGACTCCATCTCCCATGAAGCTGGGCATTTGAACAATTAATCACATGTTCACCCTAAAGAAAAAAATCATAAAGGGCATTGTAGTTCAAGGCCTAAATAAGCAAATATTGACTTATTTTATAATGCAAATATTGGTATGGGATGTGGCTGTTAAAAAGCATCTTTTACCAAATTGAAGGTTACCCAGAGAACCTAGTTAAATCTTGTAGAACAAAATAGAAATGTTTTTTTCATGAAATGACATCTAACTTTTACGAAAATGAAATTCACCAAAAGATGACATAGTATTTGGCAATATGCTCACATTAATGATAGTAAAGGAACCTTTTCAAATTTAATAGCAATCTTTTGTCATGAATTCATGGCTTATCGTCTCAATATTAAATTCAATGTTATTTTTAGAGCCACTTCTGATTTCTTGAAGGCTCAGAATCATTATCCTCAGGACAAATGTCCTGAATCTTAATGGCATCTGATTCCATATAGTGACAATTTATAGGATTCATAAAGCAGTAATCCATTCAACAAATCCAGCAAAACCACAACAGAAATAGGCAACCCAAACACAATGCAGATCAATCAAAACAAAATAGTGAATTCTAGCGAACTTCAATTTTTCCATTGCCCTTCTAAATCATCTATTTTCAAGAGATTTATAGGAAAAAAAATTCCCAACAAAGGAGAGCATAAAGAATGAATTTAACATGTAAAGGAGAGCATAAAAAATGAATTTAACATGTCCAGGGGCAGGCAAAAAGAAATAAAGAAGAGAAGAATACAGAAGTAAACAAAAAATGAATTACAACATTCAGTTGGAAAGAAGATTTCTTCAATTACGTGAAAAGGGTAACAACGTCTCTCCTGTATCCCCTGACTATCAACATCCTTGGCACATTCTCAACCAGTAGATCCATGTACTCCATATAGAAGTATGCTGGGTGGTTCAAGGGTGGAGGGGGGAGGCTAACAAGAACAACCGCTGCCATCCGTGAGTATTTGAGTATGGTTGAATTTAACTTCAGGGTCGTGTAAAGGAACTTATCAACCTGCTGCTCATTAACGACAACCGGTTTCCCATCTGCCATCAGCGACTTCCCTCCTTTCTGAGCTGTCTCCTTCATTTCCGCAAGATATGCAGCGATCCGCCTTTGTGCACTTGTGAATGCTTCAACTGAATCCTCCTGCTGGGGCCCATTCTCCATGTGTGCCTCCCATGATCTCATTGTCACAACAATTACCTCAGCCTGCATCCGGAGATCATACAGGAACTTTTTCACATCGGCCTTCAGCTCCTCAGCTTCTGTGTCCTCTTCAGCAATACAGAAGACTTGGATCTTACAGCTTTCAAAGCTCTCCTTTGTGAGCAGGAGCTGTGATAACAGTAGCATTAGGCCCCCATCCCTCACAATCCAATAGAGGTCAATTGTCCCATACTGTCTCTGATACTCACCGGGCCATTCGTCAAGGCCCTTGACAATCACAACTGCCTTGTTAGCAATGATACAGTCATTGATGACGCTGACAAATGTTGATGGAATTTGAGTGAGGTTTTCACGACGCCAGATTTCCGGGTACCGCATGACGATTATGTTGGGCTTGAGATTGCCTAGTCCCATAGTCTGGACAATACCACGGAAACCATCAGACATGTTGGGAGCAACTATGATCTCAGCTACACCTTCACAGCGCTTGTAATCTATGTAAGTGCTGAGCTGACGGCAAGCTGTCTTGGCATCCTCAGCCAATTCATGATAGTCTCCATCAATGATTGAGACAAAGATTGACATACCACGGCCTTTCTTCTTCACGCAGTTAGCAAAGTCAGCAAGCTTGGGATGACAAGGAACATTCTCTGGAAGCTTCCCCCATGGCCGGCAGAAAATGAGGGGGATAGGGTACCAGTTTTTGGGATGTACTTGGTTTGCTGCAAGAAACAAGCAATGCAGAAAATCAATACGAAAAAGACCTTTCATATAAGCAGCTTGCATGTTTTTTATGCCTCCATACATTGCCAAGGAAGTCTCGATGGCAGTAACATATGGAACTAGTGCATGAAAAGATTCCTAGTGCCAGACGTAAGACCATGAATGTATCCACATAGCAGACAGTATAGCTGGTTTGCACTACCTAGCAAAGAATGGTAACCTTGGGCAACTAGCTTATTATACACGTTGGACTGTGGAGGGCACCACAAACAGGATGAGTCTGATGTCATTCGCAAGGTTCCGCCAGAGATGGGTATATACGTAGTTTACACATCCTAACATTTTGCCAGTATATGGTTCTAACATATATACATGATGTTATCTGAAGTTATCTTATTACTACAGACGGCTACTGTACAGGTGTGTGTTGTACATAGTACATATAATTATCAAGGTGAGAGAGAAAAAAAGTATACATCCTTATGTTGTGGAAAACACACTGGTAACATGTCCGTAGGATCATTCGACTGCAGTAAGTCCACAATGCTTAAATGGCTGAGGAACAGCACAAAATAAAATAATGTTCTAATGGCAGCAAGATTGACAGCAATACATGTGTCTATTTAGCAACTCATTTTGTAAACACCATACATGGATTTTCATGCAATATTATATTAAAATATGCCAAATGAGATGTTATGGATAAAAGTCTTCCAAGAATGCCACTAACTATATATGCATACATATCAGTATATTCCTTCCTCAACTTCTGTCTCTAGGTCAAAATTTGTTCATTTAACATTAATGCACACTCATTATGTAAATCTTTCAGGACATGACATCCTTTGTGCTGTGACATGAAACTAACTTTTCTTTTACGCAGATTCCAAGTACTTCTGTGACACTGGCACATCTATTTCTAGATGGTACTAACCGTAACAAATATACATAAAATAATGGTGCACTATGCATTTTACCATGACAATTTGGAATATGCACTCTTGAAGCTGCCAAACAGTGATCGAACAACATATAAGCATACCTCCTAATGATCGAAGGCTTCTCAGGGCCAATTGAAAATATGCGCTTTTGAATCCATCGCCCCAATCTCCTGCCTTCCCTTTTAAACTCACATAGTAATATATAAGGCTAGCAAGGGCCAGAGACACCACAGTGAATGTCCACGAGATGAGGAACATAATCACTGAAATAATCAAAAGATAATTCATAAGATGTAAATCAAACAGCAAAATTCCATGTACATCTATTTAACCGATCAGTAATGAAATTTGACTACGGAATGCAAAACAAAAGTAGGGCCCAAGGTGGGACACAGTGGCAGAAGTCGGATACAAACTAAGAACCCAATAATAAGTATCAAGGATACCGCTAATTGCTCAAAAGACAACATCAAATTCTAATCAACATAAGGTACTAATTTCATAACGGTCAAACTTTCACCATTTCTAAATACACCCTCGGTACATTCTGTCAATTCAAGGTTTCACAGTGGTATTAATAACCATGAGAAAACCACTAGGAAGCAGTTTCCATCTCTTCAGAGGATTTCCCAGACTCTTTTATAGCATACTGAACCTTTCTGGCACCAGACAGTACTTTATAAGCCAGACAAATCAAGATTGCTCGAGGCTCAAAAGTCAGCAGATAGCCCAGGAAGCATTCCACATTTTCTTTACCTTCGGAAAGCATAAGAACACTTGAAGTAATTATCTGATTAGTAAATAAGAAGTAGTGTTCAAATTGAATGTCCAAATCCCCAAATAAACAATAAAGTCTCTACCAAAATGGTTCAGTTCTCAATGGCTTCCCTATATCATCAAAAAAAATTGAAATTTGATATGATGTTGGCAGGAGGAGAACCCTATTTAACTACAAGAAAAGAGGTTACACTCGCTGAGCCAAGAAAACATCATCCAACTGAGACATGAAAGGGTATCATTTTGTTTCTTGCACAAAGTCAAACACTCACAGATGGTTACCTTCAGAGTTCAGACAAACTCGCAATACCCTGATGCTCTCTTTTTTTTTTTAAAGGGAAGGGAGGGTGTTAACCCACCCATATTTTACTAAGGATGCAAAACGTTAATACTCAAAACCCACCTCATTTTTATTTATCAAAAGAAAAGCCACATGATATTGGAAACAACTGCAATTGAACCAAAATCATCTTTTAACTATGAACCTCAATCAATTTCTTTCAGACTGCTTACTTTGATATGGATGAATCAAATTTTGAGCAAAAAACATTGTACTTTTTCTTTTTAAAAAAAGAACAGAAAATAAAGTTACAAATTTTTCTTGTTTCATTTGTTTTCAGCAAAATGAACATCTCTTAATCCAAAAAAAAGCAATTCAACTTTTTGTCATGACAAAAACACAAACTCCATTTTCTAAGTTACAAGGTACAAAAGCTCTAGATTGTTGTCCTCGGTTTTCATGAAAACTTCGGGTGCTAACCAAGCTCGACCCAACCATAGACTGTAAATCAATATCATTGCATTAAATCACATGAATCCCATGTAATCTGGTAAGGCTGTACCCACATCATATTGATACAAATGATCTTTGCTATAATTTCATCAAGACATTGAGTGGCCATCAAGAAAGTCAACAAAGTTGGATCAACATAAGTATTTAGTTTGGTTTGACATGGAAAGCATTCTCACGCACCTATCACCTCTCAGAAAAATAAAAATAAAAAATAAAGAACTTGTGACTTCACCCCTTCTTTTTCACATTGATGAAGTGCCTGAAAGTCTTTAAGTACAGGAGCTGTATGTCATCAAAACAGCACTGTCATGAAGTGCAGAGTCTCTTGATCCACATTTGCCAGGGTGTGATTCACTTAATAATTGGTCCAACATGCCAACTAACTTAAAATACATGTGGAAAGAATTATATCAATGTAGAAAGAAAATCATGCCTTAATTATGCTCAAGTTACCAATCAAAGGCAAAATTTGCTTTTATCAAGCTTGGACCATGACATATCATCACAGGATAAGGACAAGGACTGGAATTTTAGAATCAAAAGGCCTGTAACACACTGATGCCACTTACATTTTCTTTGGGGAGGGTGGTGAGGGTCTTTTTTCTCTTTCAGTTGCTGTTATTGTTTTCATGGTCCTTGATGCAGATCTGAGGTCAGTCCCATGACCTCAAAGTCACAAATAGCCAACTAGATGAAAAGCTGAACTATGATCCTTAATCAAGACTCACTCGTAGCAATTATTGCATTCGTACATGTGCAGAACGTAATGTGAAATTGGTAACATAGGGCACATTTCTACAAGGAATATAACTTGGACATGTTTCAGCTTCCAGATTGATGGAAAAGAAAAAATGTTGTATTGAAAAATAAAATAGAAGAGGACAAGGGTGACATACCAATACAAAGTGATGCTCCAAGAAGTGAAAGGCTCCAATGGTGAAATTTCCATCGAGGACGCCAGCTAGGAGCGTCAAGAAGGTCCAGAAGAAAACAAGATAAATTCACTCCCGCATAGCATAGAAGAAAAAACATCGTTATAGTAGGTGTAATTAGGTCCAGATTGCCAATCACAACGCACCCAATACAAATGAAGGCCGTAAAAAGAGTTGCTAGATGAGGTTCACCCCCTTCTGTGACCTTAAAATAATTAAGAACAGGAAGAATGTCATCATTCGCTATAGCAGCAAGCAAGCGGGGGGCCCCTGTCAAACTCTGAAGTGCTGCACCTAAAGTAGAGAGAATGATCCCAACATAAATGATTATTGGAAAAGGCCAAGCCACCTCAGCAGTCAGAAGCCTGAACAGAGTACCTAACTGTCAGCAATTGGAGGAATCAAACACATCTAAGCATGCACCTAACTTTGTTATGTGGACCCAAAGATCAGGATGTTAAAATATACCCACATCAAGAATCCACTATTAAGCTCTTCATGTCTTTACAACTACTTTACATTTAAAAAAATATATTGAAAGTTCATATATATATATATATATAAAGAAAAAGAAAGGAAAGATAGACAAGAAAGTAGTGCAAAGCTAAACTTAATAATGACAATTATATTTGCGGCATACCAACACAAAGAAGTGCACATTGGAAATTCTTCATTATCTTTGGGAAATTAAAGTTTAAGACTTAGAATTTTAAATACTGCATCCGTTAGAGATGATTTGCTCATAGAAATCAATCTAAAAATTTTACCTCATATTATGTGGCATTAGGAGGCAGAATAATTATAGCATTAGCTAGAGATTTTTTTAAACCACACAAAGTTAAGCAACACTACAGATTAAAAAGCAGCTCGTAGGGAAACAGTTCTACTCAAGTGAGGACGTAGCATAAAGGACTAATCTATAACGTCAGTAGACAACGTTGACAAGCAGCTGACAGTCCAATATACATTGGACTTAGGAGGAACAAGAAGGGTATCTACAGATCAGAAAACATGAGGAAGAAAAACACAATATATAAACCAAATTCGGTGCAAATAAGACTTTAGTGTAAGATGTTGAAATTGATAAAGGAAGGAGATGATTTCCAAGTAGCTCTTCATACAAGTAGTGCACTGGTGAAGGATATATAGGAGATACACAGTTAGCTACGTTTGGAGTAGAATAAGAGGGAGCCAAGTCATTTAACCGAGTTACTCCACCCTTTTTCAGCCAAACAATCATTGAAGCATTTAGGTTAAATCGCTTTTTCAGAAGGTCAAAACAAGTATTTCTGGAAAATAGGTACAAAACTTTTTGCCTGCCACCCATTTACCCCACTTAACCTAGGAATAAATTTCTCCGCCATGTAGGCTGGAGTAGTTTGTTCCAGATTAAATAGGAGGAGTGAGGTAACCAATTTACTCTGGGTTAACTTATTTGATTTCCAAACACGGCCTTAGAGAATGCATGTATATGACAAATCTTATCTCATCTTTATAAAACAATTATTTTCTGTCAACATATGATCTATTAAGATTTGATAATCTTTAAAGTGAAATCTCAACTTAATATGTATAAGTAGATTCAGATCCCCTGGCTAAGGCATCTAAAGGTAAGGGGCTTGCTGCAAAAGATGAAGTATGGGTTGCCATTGCCACTTGCAACTGGAGGAAATCACAACATATTACCTCAAATAATAGAATTACACAATTTTGAAAAACATGATAATCTTGCATAAGCTATAAACAAGAACAAAGATTATGTACTATAATTCATTTGGGGTTTGTTCAAATCAACCACTCGGTTCTATAACTTTATCAAGGCTCTAGGTTATGTTGATGTTTTTGGAGTTCAACTTGACCTATATCTAGACAAGAGGTCATCCAAATAATTTGGAGCTTAAAATGAAAAATCTAGCACCCTTATAAATTTTTTGTTTTTCCTCACTTTTAATCGCAATATTTATTTCCTTTCAACTCGTAATTTGAAAAAACCAGAATTAAGCCATCATATTCCAATTTCCATGATCATTTCTTATCACATAGTATCAACAACAAGGTTTGCTATCTTGGTACTGCATCCCATACCAGTACCATCCTAGTATAGTGTTAGTACACATAGTATGGTGATTGGTTCAGCATACAGACACTCAATATGCCTCCCATACTACATACCAGTTTGGTACTAGTACAGTACAGTAAAGTCGATACACATAGGTACCAACCGGTACGACATACCATGATCAACAACAATTGAGGTAGATTTAATCACAAGAAGCAAACATAGTATGGATGTGGTATTTTGATGGTTTCGTAAATAATAGGACCATATCTACTAGATTAATCACAATTGTCTTAAATTTTTTAAGTGCCATTTAGAACTCCAAATTAAGGATGGGTAATTTCAAAACCTAATCATTGATGCATGTATTGTGAATCCAACAAAGAGGCAATGCTTTTTATGATTAAAAACCCAACCATTGAAGATATGACAACTGAAAGTTTCACAAAATGTTCGAATAGTAGAAGATATGCCTAATTAAAATTTAAGGCTTAAAGACCCATCAAATAAAGATCTTGCATTCCCAAGAAGAAAGTTGAGAATTTGACGATGCAGCAGATAGTGAGTCAGTCATTGCAGATTCTTCATTAATCCAACTTGGAAGCAATCTCTACAGAATCAATAGTTGATGCTTCAAAAGTTTCTTCAATAATTAGATTGTGGGAGAGGATATGCTCGATCACCTTCGTAAATATACAATGATCCAGTATTATCTTACTGCAAAGGATGCATTAAGATAAATCATCCAACAACACCTATCAAGAATGGCAAGATCAGCAAACTATATATATAATAGAATATTCCTCAAATCATCCTCCATCTAACTGATGTGATGGTTGGGCAACATGTTGGAGTGCATCAAGAAAATATTAAATGAGATCTACAGTCTGAGATGTTAAAGGCAGCCTAGTATAATCATTCTGTTACTTTCAATCAACAATAAGTAAAAGTGAATAAATAGATGAGGATATTTGAGAAAATTAGAGCACAGTGGATGAAGTGGAGAGACAGTCTATAGAATTTTATAAATGTCATATAACTTTAAAACTGGAGATAATCTTTCTAGAAAAAGCTAATGTTGGAAGTGTCATATCAACAAAAGCAACACCAACAATGTTTTGTAGCACCTAGCATAGATTTTTCTTGTTTGGTGACAAATTAAGGATTCAAATCCTGTGGGACAAGATCATCCTAGCTTTTCGGTGGAACAGGACGCACCGCATCCCGAGACTACAGACAATGGATGTTCTGTCCCGGTCCCATCCATCCTATCCTATCTCGACACTTGTGATGGTGCCCCATCCCGACACTTGGGATAGTGGGAGGCTTTGCCATCTGACCAAGACTTAAATCCTTGGGTGATATAGCATCCAAGTTCCTACTAGATCCCATACTCATGGTTACACTTCAGAGAAAATCCATCAATTCTATAGTAAACTTGATTAACTACATAATAATCTGCCCCTTGTTGCATCTACCTTCAAATCTCATACCCTCTAATGGACACTGAAGTTTCATTAGTTTGCAGCAATTGCTACTGTCATCAATCCAAAGTTAAGATAATCATGTTCTTACACTCTCTCTCTAATTTTCCCCAGGTATTAAAAAAAAAACATTATAGAGCACAAGCTTGTTAAATAGTTGAGTTGACAGAAGTCTTTCTGTAAATGACATTTTAAACAATGAAATATCAAATACCTGTTTGTCAAAAGCTCTTCTCTTGCTGCCAGAGCTCCAAATAGTAACACCGATATCAAATATAAAGATGAGGTGGTAAGAGTTGCAGCCAATGTTCCAATTGGTATAGAACGCTGTGTGTCTTTCAGTGATGCAGAGCGATTTGAACCAGCCATGATTCCCGTCACAGCTGGAAAAAAGAGACCCACCAATGCACTGGCAGAAGTGCAGAGTACCGATATTGTCAGTATGCATGAAAAAACAAAGTCGATAAAATTCTTTTGACCAGAGCCACTTGAAATTTTAAACATAAAGGTGCACTATACAAAAAATCCATTAGAATTCTTAATCAAATTATAATCAGCTTGTCAAATCTGACATTTGAAATTGCAGAATCCAAGATTTTAAAAAGATTGATCAGCATTTAATCTGAATCTTAAACTCCCTAGTTAAGTTTCTAATATGTTTTCGTACCAAACTGAGTAGTGAACTTTATTTCTGACAAGGTTTCCTAAACCAAAAGTATGCAATTTCTAACACATTAGATTCCTATAATTACAATCAAAGCCTCAGGCTTATGCAGCCTTCCTTAAAAAAACATTAGTCGCAAAAAGCATCTATTTGAGCCTTTGAGGTGTTGCCTCTGCCACAGAATCTCTTCAGAAACTCCCTCCTGCACCCAATTCTGAAGCACTTAATGTATTTAAATTAATTGCTTCAACATACCAACACCAGAATCAACTCCTGCACTCACTCACATCAAGGTTTGGAATATGGATCATACCCTACCATCTCAATCCTATATTGCATGCCATGTTGACCTGTATCAACACAGATGTATTGTCTGGTAAGTAGATATGGGGGCCTACAGAATCTCCTAGCAGTACAGAACAATACAAGGTCAATATGCAAGATTCAAACCTTTCTCTCAATTCATGTAACTGACATAGAATCATTACAGTTAATGGCAATAAATGACTAGTGGAGGTCATTACATAAGGATATTGCAGTTTCTAGGATGATATTTAAGCTGCTCAAGAGCTCAAACAGCCGAATTTTCAATTTCTGATTGTGAGCGAGTGTTATTGATGGTGTTGCCCAGCAGTCAGCAAGCATTTCATCACCTAAATGAGAACCTAAAAATAGCATAAGCAGGTAAACAGTTATCAGTATCTAGGTTCGCAATCTCCATATTGGACCCCATATCAATACCAATATGATATAGCATTGGTATGCCCGTTAGGGGTCAGTTTGGTGCATCGATACTTGGTGTACCCTCCATGTTGCGTAACGGTTCGGTATCGGTATGGTATGTGTTGCCCAAGGTGACAATCCAAGAGGGGGGGTGAATTGGTTTCTTCTAAATTTTGGTGTTTTAAAAGTTTTCTTAATTAAGTGCGGTGGATGCTTTCTTAAATTATTTGAATGAGTTAAACTAGAACAAAGATGGAAGATATTGCAAGAATAAACGTAAGCACATGCACAACACAAACACAACAATATATAGTGGTTCGGTGCTCTCCTTAGCACCTACGTCCACTCCCCAAGCGACCCCTTGGGAATCCACTATAATCCCGCGGATTACAGTTGGATTGTTTTCCGGGCTCACAATCCAAAAACCTTTGTTGGTTTTACGGGCTCACCAACGAACCTTTACACTTTGGTTTTCCGGGTTCACCAAAAACCTTTGTTGGTTTTGCGGGCTCACCAACGAACCTTTACACTTTGGTTTTCCGGGTTCACCAAAAACCTTTGTTGGTTTTACGGGTTCACCAACGAACCTTTACAAATAGTTCGACAAACAAAAAGAAAGATTCAAACTCCTAAATGAGCAAATGTAACAATATTAACTACAAAGAAGAGTTAGAAAATATTTATCGCTTTGAAGTGGCTTCTCTCTTCTTTGTCAAGGATGCTTCACTCTTCAAGGGAGGATGGAGCTCTTGATGACTCTTTGAATCTGCTCAACCTCTTTCTTTGATTCTTGAATGAAGCTCTTGAATGAAGAAGATTAGGGCACTTTTGTTTTCTTGTGTACTCTTTGATATTCCTTGCAAAAGTTATTCTATCTGATGAATAGTGCCCCTTTAAATAGCTTCCCACATCCTTTGGACAAGCCCCAATGGTCAGAGTTCAAGAACTAGCCGTTACTCACCTTGGGAAGGACAAAAAGTACATCTGCAGAACTAGCCGTTATGCTTCAGCCCGTGTTTGGGTCGGCTCAACCTGTCCTTGGGTCGACCCAACTTTCACTTGGGTCGACTCAAACATTCCTTGGGTCGACCCTCTCAGAAAACACAGAAACTTGAAATTCAGCTTTCCTTCCCTTGGGTCGACCCAACCTTTCTTTGGGTCGACTCAAACCTTGGGTCAGCTCAAACTTTTCTTGGGTCGACTCAAACCTTGGGTCAGCTCAAATTTTTCTTGGGTCGACCCAACTTTCAGAAAATTCAGAATCTTGAATTTCAGCCTTTCTTCACTTGGGTCGACTCAACCTTTCTTTGGGTCAACTCAAGGTTTACTTGGGTCGACTCAACTTCTTCTTGGGTCGACCCTCTCAGTAAATCCAGAGAACCATTTTCTGAGTTGTTTGAGGATCTTAATGTTTGGGTCGACTCATGCTTTCCTTGGGTCGACCCAACTCACTGTTCATCTGTGCCATTTTTGCAGAAGTGTGCCAAATGATTTCTTGATGTGCCGGGGTCGACCTAATCATCCTTTGGGTCGACTCAATCCACACTTTGCTGCATCTCAAGGTTAGATTCATTCATATAAACAATGAAATGTATCTATATCAATCTATACAAATATACTGAGAGTAATGAACTTATAAATGAAGTATCGATTTAACTTATAACATACTCTTGTTAAATGCTTGTTAATCATCAAAATAACACTATCGTTCTCAATCTCCCCCTTTTTGATGATTACAAAATAAAGAGTATGAGCCTATTGATACTTATCTTAAAATCAGTTTTTGAAAAGGGCTTAACTTGCTGAATTTCAGCTTTTCATATATAAGAGTGAAGTCTCCCCCTATATCATTTAAATGTTGCCAATTTGACTTTTTGAGTTACTCCCCCTTTCATTTATAATTCATTAAAGATGAAACTCCAAACATTTGAGATAAAACATGAGTTTCAGATTATGTATCGAGGTGTGAAAGGTGCGTGCCAAATTCTGAAATTATGTGTGCCAAATTCTGAAATTTGATATAAATTTTTGAGTTGATCATTTTCATTGTTGCAAATTGCTCCCCCTTGGATGTATATGCTTTCCTATATGATTTTCTATTTGTTTTACAAATTATTTCTCTTTCTTTCTTTACTTCTCCTCTTATTACTCTTTCTTTACTTCTCCTCTTATTACTCTTTCTTTACTTCTCCCCCTTTTTGTTACTCTATTTACTCTAAAGATATCTTTACTTCTCCCCTATTACTCTTTCTTTACTTCTCCCCCTTTTTGTTATCATCAAATAGGTACATGGGAAAAGATGCAATAAATACCAAACTTCAAACTTCATTGATCAAAATAGGAACATTTTAGTATATCAAAAGCAAAAGCAAATACAATATTCCTCAATCAAAGTTTAAAGATGCATGATAACCACCAAATACATATGAGAACTAGATACATATCCTAGTCTCTAAACAAGATCGTGAGACTCTCCCGGATCGCTTGGCTACGGCTCTCTCGGGTCCCATTTCTCCAAGATCTTGAAGTAATCTACTGTTTGGAGATGATTGGAAAAGATTTGAGAGTGGAAAATAAGGTTTTCGGAAGAGGACAAAGGGTAAACAGTGCCTTAGATAGCTCACGGGTCCCCCTTTTAACAGTGGGATCCCGACGTTGGGTCGACTCAAGAAACTTCTTGGGTCGACTCAACGTTGGGTCGACCCTATTCTGGGTTGGGTTGACCCAAGTGCAGAATTTTTCTTTTCTCTTCCTTTTTGCTTCTAAAAATTTTTCTTGCTTCCAATCCTTATAAATTCTTTCTGGGACAATGATACATGAGTAAGGAATCTATAGATAACAAGTTTGACTCATGTTTCATGGATTTTTAGAAATTGGAGGAATGTATCATGAGACTACTTGCTCCCTTTTATATTTCTTCAATAAAAAGGATCACATATACCTAATTCTCTCCTTAGCGTGCAGAATCTATCTTCACTCAAGGGTTTTGTGAATATGTCGGCTAATTGTTTTTCAGTGCATATATGCTCAATACATATGTTTCCATTTTGCACATGATCCCTAATAAAATCATATCTTATTTCTATGTGTTTGGCTTTAGGAATGAGATATTTAGGATATAAGCCAGAAGTGATCTCTAAATGTAGATTCCAAAGATAGTTTTGAAATCAAGTGTAGATGGAATCTTTTTCAAGTTATTTCAAGGAGTATCAAGAATAATATTCAAAGAAAGCACGAATGAAACTTCAATACCCTTTTTTTTTTTAATATATTAAGTATATAGCAACATAAGAGCAATCTAATTAATTTTTAGAGTATAGTATAAGAGCAGATAAAGATCAAAACTTATATACTCGAAAAACATAAGATTATGTTGAA
This sequence comes from Phoenix dactylifera, assembly GCF_009389715.1. Classification (NCBI taxonomy): domain Eukaryota; kingdom Viridiplantae; phylum Streptophyta; class Magnoliopsida; order Arecales; family Arecaceae; genus Phoenix; species Phoenix dactylifera. Next base: position 8,456,442 of record NC_052398.1, on the reverse strand, counting down.
TCCTTAATTCTTAATGACTTCAAAGTTCTTTCATGATATAAAAGTATTGGAGCATAGATACCAAAATATGAATTTATGCAATGTAGGATACATAAAATTCAGGGCTTTGAAAGTTCTTTGAAAGCTCTCTTAAAGACTTTCTTTTACTCCTTTAAAGATCATATCATCAAAATCAATTAAAATGAATTGGCTCATGATTGAAACACTAAAGTGCAAGCCAATAAGAGCTCATTAGTAGATTCCAAAGTAAATTTCCAATACTAAGACAAATGGAATCCTTTTCACTTAGTTTTCAAAACAAGTGATTTACCAATTAAGTACAGATGAAAATCCAACTTTCAAAAGATATTCAATGAGGCACAAAGTTTAATACCACTTTACATTTAGTATTCTTTCTCTCATCTTTAGTTGTGAATTTACATGATTAAGTTCTATATGATCTCTCCCTCTGAAATTTTCTTTCTTCTCCTTAATTAATCATTCCATTTGAGAGTTTTAGAATTTGTTCAATAAAATTGTCAATCTCGAAAATATATTTTATTTTCATAAGACTCAAGGTTTGAGATAAGACAACCTTTATAGAACTCATCTCAAGGTATAAACTTATTATATAATTAAAGCAAGTCTTGCAATATAAGGAGGTTCATCAAAATCAATCCATAAAATTCAAGGTATGCATCAAATTAAAGTAACTTTAGGATAAGATACTGAATATCTAAAGCTCCCCCTTAAAAGATGCATTCTTCTTTAATTATTCTTATCTTTTGTTGAATTTCAGATTTTAATGATAAACGTGAATAAAACTGAAACTTTATGATATCAAGAATGTAGAGTGATCTAGAATTATTCAAAATTTATAGCAATCACTCTTTTTAATCTTTTAAGAACAAGTTATGCTTCCTCTTAATCTTTGAGAAAATGTACTGAAATATTAATCAGAAAATAATTCATTTGAAGCTCAAATTCTTTCAAAAGCATTTACATTTTCTTTCTTTTAAGAATCATTTGAGTGAGCTGAAATATTTCTAAACTTAAGATCATTCACTCTTTTAATAATATATATATACATATATATTTTGATAGAAGTCTTTAATAATGTAGGAGAGGAAAAAAAAAACATATAGATGATCATTGAAGTATATATATTTATAGAACTCAATTTCTTAATCAAAGTTTTTCAGCAATGTATATATGAAGCACAATAAATCTTTTCAATATCAAAATAAAATTACATATTTAAAAATATTTGTTTGCAATCAAGATCATTAAAAGACACATCATTCAGACCAATATTAGTACACTTTGAAGATAAGAAATGATATGTTTCAGATGCGTATCGGGGCAAGCAATCAAGGCATCAGAATTATTCTATTTTTCTTAAGCTGTAGTTTTATCTAGAAATTCATATTGAGTTTAAGCTTTTATACAAAATCAGATTCTGAATTTCATAAAGATTCTCAAGGAGGCTTTCAAGGTTGTAATTTGAGATATGTATCTTCTCATTTGTTGCTCATCTTAAACTATTAAGATTGAAAACACATATTTCAAAAACATTAGAGCACATCCAAAATCTTTGTAATTCATATTAAATTTTAGTACAAATTGGAGGACATTATGTACTAATGTTAGGCAAGTTGAAAGATAAATTATAATCAATTCATTCTGCCTAATTTGCAAATTCAGATTATCCTTTTTTTTTTTTTGGAAGATATTCATTAAAATAGAAGTATCCTTTTCTTCTTCTTTTTATAAATATATTCAACTTTCAGATTTCAAAGGTGATCATGAACGACAAATCTAAAATTTCTTTCAAAAATATTTTTAGAAAAATTCTTTATGTAATTTTTCAAACATTCAAGCATTGGTACCGATTTAATAAAAAATTTTATTTTTGATCAAGAGAGTACAAGAGAAATCCAACATATCATTGATGAGTATAGAATACAAGTAAAAACAATTTTCATTAGGCTTTGAGGCACAAGTTATTTCGAAGTCAAAGGTGAGGCAAAAACTTGTATACAAAGTTAAAGCCTATTCCAAATTATGAGTGTCATAAAAAAAGAAAAATAAATTTGCTATTGGTAGAAACATGTTTCAATCAAATTATTCAAGCATGAAGCATTTCAAACTGAACATTGAAAACATATAATTCAAAGTATGCAAAACATAACAAGCATGTCATGGATCAAAATCAATTCTTTTCAAATAAAATTTCTTTTATTTAAATACAATTTAGCACTGATTTTATCCTTAAGGTGTGTTTTCAAGTGATTGAAACTTCATTTGATTTTTCACAACCTTCTTATATATTTTCATTTATTTATCATTCATTCCCCAAATTTTTTAATTTCTTTCTTTAACCATTCAATGAACATTTTGATTATCTTCATTTATTTTTCGGTTTTACTTTTCTATGCTCTATATTCTATTTGCTCCCTATCCGGTGGAGTTGGAAGGGGCACGAGGTACTACCACTAGCCTCCCTCTTGTGCCGTCCCTAATATGCCCTACACCGAATAGTTGGGTCAAATAGTGCCGGGTACTACCACTAGCCTCCCCATTGGCACCATCCCTATAATGAGCAATGTAGAAATGTTAAACTGTTCTCTTTAGCAACAAGATATTCACTCCAAACTCTCCCTATTTAAATATAATTAATTACGGATTTTATCCCTTCCAAAAGAATGTTCACACAAGTCTCACAAATATGCTGAATATATTATGCTTGCGCTGCTTTTACTTAAGATTGGAGTATTTACTTAGCTTTTACTTCTTCTGAGCAATGTTCATTTTCTTTTTCTTTATCTCTCTCTCTTTTTGTCATTTTCAAGTAGTTACATGAAAGAGCAGAATAAAGAATTAATCTAATATGCTGCATATAAATATATATCATGCAAACAGCATTTTCATTATGCCCAATGATTCATAGCTTATCACAAGTTATTTTGAATTAGAAACTTGAGGCATAAACTTGTGTATTTCATGGTTATGCATTATACAGGCAAAAGTGAACTTCAATTTAATCATACCATGAAACAATTATCATTAGCATGAGAATGAAGCATGATATCAAGAAGATTAGCAATTAAATGTTTAATCATGCTACCATATAATTTCAGACTATTAATTTTGCTCAACTAACTCACAAGGGAAGGGTTTAGATTACCAATGCATTTAGCATTCTTCAAGCCAAATATCTTTTAAATTCTTTACATCCTTGGCTGAAGAAAATCTCTCTTTTTTTTGTTTGCAAGGGGATGTTTATTGTATCTTTCATCGAGGTGTCCTTCAAGTTGAAATTTCTTGCTCATAAGTCATGTATCATTAGCTAAATCTTTTTCTTTTCTTGAAGGCAATTCATTAGGTTCTCTAGGATACAAAAACATTCATACAACATATTTCTTAACTAGATGACTCAACATGAGACATGATAATAATTGAATTTGAGTCACTTTACTCAAGAGATTGCCTAAATATAAGCAAGCACAAGTCACTTGAACTAAAGAGATAACTTCATTAAGTAAAATGGTTCAAGGACAAGCATGTGAGGCAATAGAAGGATTCATCAAGGTCAAATCAAAAAAAAATTTTATTTTCAGAATTAATTTAGCTTAGATTCTATTTGCTTAAGATAATTATCAATAAGATATACAAGTTGAGTTTTAATCAAATTATCTTAAACAGTTGTTTCTATCAAAAATTTTGATTATGATTTAGTTTTCAACACTAATAATCATGTTTCAGGGAGTTGAGCAATCTTCTTTTAGAGTAATTAGGATTTTATTTTGACTTATGAGTGATAGTTTAAAAGAATTAATATTCATGCTTTAAAAGATTTTTATGATCAAGTTAAGCATGACATGTTACAATTAATCAGTAGAATTTGAGATAATTTTAGAGAAAGATATTAATCATGGATACAATGATTATGCTCAATGAAGTTTTAACATGAAGGCATGAAATCAGCATCAATCATTTATACTAGAGAGAAAATTTAGATTTTGAAAACTTGAAGGAGAAAGTTATACATATTCATTCATTATTTTCTTATCATCATGGAAGCACTAGAAAATTTCATGCTAAGATCGTGTAGATAAGATTTGTCATACATACAAGGCATTTAATAAATATTCAATAGCCTAACTGAATTTATAAAGTTAAGCATATCAAGACATAAAATGACAATTTAAATTACATTCACAAATGATGAAATAAAATTTATTTATAAGTCATGTGCCATGGCACCCAATTAAGAGTTTCACATGAGCTTCAAGGGCTGCTTTGACACATTTGCAAGATAATCTCAGTTTTTCATTTTAGGTACCCAAGCTTGCTTGGGTCTTTGGGAGTTAGTGCATATGGTTCCTTTTGGAATCCAAATCTGTTTAATTGTAATAATTTTATCATTTGATTTGCTTGTATTGAAACAATAGGTAAAGTTTTTATGCCTATTCTTTTCATATTTGAAACAAGTTATCTTATTTGATGGTTTGCTTGGTGAATTAATTACCTTTTTATTTAGGGGTTTATTGTTAAGTAAGGAAGTCCAGTCAAGTTTTGATTTATCAAAATCAGCATGTTGGCTTTCAAACATAGTTTTTAATCTTTCTGAACTTACAATGAATTTGTTAATAAAATATTTCAGTTGGTTAACCTTTTTACTTAAGTTTTGATTTTCTTTAATTAAATTCTGATTTTTCTGAATTAATTCTTCTGAATTTAACCTTAAATGTTCATTCTCAAAATTTAATTTGTCTTTCATTTCAACGGTAGAATTTCTTTCTTCTGACATTTTCAGATTTAGCTTTTTATTCTTTAAACTAAGCTTCTTGTATTCTAAGTATAAATCAGAAAAAGCATCATGAAGTTCATCAAATGTAAAATCAGATTGAGCTTCAGTATGTACTTGATTTTTGAATGAGAAATCACTTTGTGTTCGAGTACATACCTCATCTTTATGTGCTACAAAGCATAGATTTTCAGTTTCAGTTTGATACTCTTCTTCTTCGGAACTAGTTTCAAATTCACTAGAAACGTTAGTGCATTCATATTTAACTTCAAGCATATTCCATATTTCCTTAGCAGTTATGCAAAAAGATATGCTATTAAGTTCACTATCATCCAATGCACAATATAGAATATTCATGGCTTTTGCATTTTGCTGAGCCCTTTCTTTATCATGATTAGTGTTTGTGTGTAGCCCATTGACTATGATACTCCATAAATCGTAGTCATGTGCTTGAATGAAAATGCGCATGCGTGCTTTCCAATATGTGTAGTTTATACCATCAAATAGTGGAGGTCTATCAATTAATTGTCCCTCACTCATAGAACATCCCACTTGGGTTGTCATGATCTTTAACTCTTGATTGTGAGATCAATGAGTACTATTAGAGCACCTTGCTCTGATACCACTTGTTGCCCAAGGTGACAATCCAAGAGGGGGGGTGAATTGGTTTCTTCTAAATTTTGGTGTTTTAAAAGTTTTCTTAATTAAGTGCGGTGGATGCTTTCTTAAATTATTTGAATGAGTTAAACTAGAACAAAGATGGAAGATATTGCAAGAATAAACGTAAGCACATGCACAACACAAACACAACAATATATAGTGGTTCGGTGCTCTCCTTAGCACCTACGTCCACTCCCCAAGCGACCCCTTGGGAATCCACTATAATCCCGCGGATTACAGTTGGATTGTTTTCCGGGCTCACAATCCAAAAACCTTTGTTGGTTTTACGGGCTCACCAACGAACCTTTACACTTTGGTTTTCCGGGTTCACCAAAAACCTTTGTTGGTTTTGCGGGCTCACCAACGAACCTTTACACTTTGGTTTTCCGGGTTCACCAAAAACCTTTGTTGGTTTTACGGGTTCACCAACGAACCTTTACAAATAGTTCGACAAACAAAAAGAAAGATTCAAACTCCTAAATGAGCAAATGTAACAATATTAACTACAAAGAAGAGTTAGAAAATATTTATCGCTTTGAAGTGGCTTCTCTCTTCTTTGTCAAGGATGCTTCACTCTTCAAGGGAGGATGGAGCTCTTGATGACTCTTTGAATCTGCTCAACCTCTTTCTTTGATTCTTGAATGAAGCTCTTGAATGAAGAAGATTAGGGCACTTTTGTTTTCTTGTGTACTCTTTGATATTCCTTGCAAAAGTTATTCTATCTGATGAATAGTGCCCCTTTAAATAGCTTCCCACATCCTTTGGACAAGCCCCAATGGTCAGAGTTCAAGAACTAGCCGTTACTCACCTTGGGAAGGACAAAAAGTACATCTGCAGAACTAGCCGTTATGCTTCAGCCCGTGTTTGGGTCGGCTCAACCTGTCCTTGGGTCGACCCAACTTTCACTTGGGTCGACTCAAACATTCCTTGGGTCGACCCTCTCAGAAAACACAGAAACTTGAAATTCAGCTTTCCTTCCCTTGGGTCGACCCAACCTTTCTTTGGGTCGACTCAAACCTTGGGTCAGCTCAAACTTTTCTTGGGTCGACTCAAACCTTGGGTCAGCTCAAATTTTTCTTGGGTCGACCCAACTTTCAGAAAATTCAGAATCTTGAATTTCAGCCTTTCTTCACTTGGGTCGACTCAACCTTTCTTTGGGTCAACTCAAGGTTTACTTGGGTCGACTCAACTTCTTCTTGGGTCGACCCTCTCAGTAAATCCAGAGAACCATTTTCTGAGTTGTTTGAGGATCTTAATGTTTGGGTCGACTCATGCTTTCCTTGGGTCGACCCAACTCACTGTTCATCTGTGCCATTTTTGCAGAAGTGTGCCAAATGATTTCTTGATGTGCCGGGGTCGACCTAATCATCCTTTGGGTCGACTCAATCCACACTTTGCTGCATCTCAAGGTTAGATTCATTCATATAAACAATGAAATGTATCTATATCAATCTATACAAATATACTGAGAGTAATGAACTTATAAATGAAGTATCGATTTAACTTATAACATACTCTTGTTAAATGCTTGTTAATCATCAAAATAACACTATCATTCTCAGTATGGTATGCACCAGTACACGCCAGTATAGCATACCATGATCAGTATAAAGATGTCTTCTTGAACGCTCAAAGCAATCTGGTGTCGAAAGATGGAAAGTTATACGTTGTAAATAGACACAATATAGCTTTTAATTTCATATTATTAAAAAGATACAAACAAAATAAATACACATTACTAGCAGGCATCAATAAAATAATGTCATATCTAAAGGTATAATCATACCTATTCATTAACAAACACCATATTTGTCCAAAGAAAAAGCAGTAAAGGCTTACTTAAAATTCCAATAAACAGATCCTTCTGGGTCAGGTATCCCAGCATTGGTAGTACGTTGATAATCAGAACTCCAATTTTCTTTGAATGTTTGCAAGTTCAGTCCCATTATTCCACCTTTACCAGATTTCAACGGTGAGAAAATCACATTGTGCATCAAAGACTGAGAAAGGATTGAAAAAAGGGTTTTACTTTTGCCTATTACATAAACAAGCCTTATCCCATCTATGGGAATGTGGAAAACTGTAAAAACAAGGCTAATTTGCACAAAAAGTGTAAATAAAAAAGAATTGTATACATATAAAAGTGGAAAGGATATTGAAATAAGACTTACTTGAAGCATCACTTCTTGGAGCTGAAAAAACCCCAACAAATATGCAGAGTAGAGAAAATAGGACAGGTATTAAAAAAGCAGGTGCAACCCTATTGATTATCTTCACACCACCAAATACAATAAAACAGAGCAGGATAGTAACAATAATTCCATAGATTTGCAAGTCATGCAAGCTTGGAGTAGAAACAGTTGTTGCAACAAGATCTGGTTTAGTCCCATTAGTCGATGTGCTATTAGTGATGACTATTACACTCTCTGCAATATGAACACCCCAACAAACATTGTTACACTGGATAAATAAATTTAAAATTTCTAGCATAGTATAGTAGCAAATGGCAACTGCATTAACAAAGAAGAAAGATACAGATCAGCGAAAATGAATTCTAATGAAACATCAAGATAGTTACAAGCATTATTAAGGATCACATTGTGTTGCAATGAGACACAAAAGATAGTAAAGAATTTGAAATATATGATAGAAAGATAGCATTTTTTTTTTGTAATGAAGAAAGATAGCAATGCTGGAGAACCATAATGTAACTAGATTGTTGTAATGTTGCTTTAACAAGTAAGGATTTTAAATAGACCACGGATATTTAGAACTCATTTATAGATGTTATCTCTGCTGCAGTACTACGAAGTGCTAACATAAGTGACTAGATTCCAACCCAATCTAATGATGAGCTTTTAAGGTATATCCTAGAACTATACAAAAGTGGCTTAATTTCCCAATTTTTCAATTCCAAAAAATTACCCTAATCAGATTTCTCCACTGATTTTTTTCTTGAATTAGACCTGGAGCAAGCCCTCTAAATATTTAAAACATAGAAAAATAACCATAACATCTCTTAAGGATTTAAAGTTTAGAACAGACTAAACTTGTATCTTAATCTTAATATTATCTTCATTTTATCTTATCTTAAATCTTAAACTATATAAATAAATCTTTTCAACTCTTGGATTTAGTCAAAACCATCTAGCCATTCAAATTGTAAACTAGGACTAATTTTAATATAAACTCCTGAAGTGTATGTATAACCTCGACTGAGTGCTGTTCTTCCACATTAACTTCAATGGACTCTCTTCATGGGCTCTTTTCAACTCTTTTTTCTCCTGCTCTCTCACAAAAAATCAAATCCAAATGCCATGATCAAATCAGCCTAGCAAGTTGTGTATTTCTACTTGTTTGGGTATATAGTGTGAAGACAAATGAAACAGCTAATCACCAAACTGTGGCTGTAGTAACTGGTAGGCTGAGCTTGGTTGCATAAATAGTGCTACCACAAAAAGAACAACAGTTATTTGTTTGTGTGTTTATACGATAAACAGCCTACCTTGCTGAGTTTTCAAATTTACAATGGAGGACCATATAATCAGTAAAAAAGGGCAGCAGCTGCAAGATAAGCATTCTCATGATATTTCAATGGGATTGAATTTGTGCTCGCACAATTGACAAGCTTGATAAAGACATAGTCATTAGGTAATAGTCACAATTCTAAACATAAATGTGTATAAAAGCATTAAAAGTACTTGTGGAATCAAATTTCTTTGTACCGATGACCAACTAATAGACAAATGAGCAATAACACAACCTATGGTATGCTGTACCGATCAGTACGTGCATACCATACCGTACTGATACCAAACTAGTATGTAGTACAAGGGTTGTACCAAGTGTCCATATGCCAAACCGACTCTTGTATTGGGTCTACTGACACTGCACTAAGATGTTACGGTATAGGGTCCGGTACCGAGATGGTGAACCTTTCTACAATCATAGCTGCAAAATTGTAAATTGTAATCACTAATCATTGTTCTGCAGGTAAAAAATCTGTATATAGGGTGATCCACTACTTCAGCATTTGGTTGTTCATTCTTAACATGTTTTATCTAGGTGTTGATGTAATTTTGCAGTGGAAACTTTTCAATATGGGTTATATTATTGCTATACATGCTTCAAAATGTTTTAGAAAAATGTGCTTCTTATGAACAAAAGCAATGTCACACTTAATAATTACCACATAATTTGCAAGGATAGATCCAAAAATATGGCAAGACAAATTAAAATTTTGTGACCGATCTCTAATATGTCTAATTGTTTCAAATTTATTTTTTACTATCTTAATCATTTTTAATTTATCAAATGGTTAATTTTATTTTGATGGTTTGCATGCCTTTACTTTTAAAATTAACTACTAATTCAAATTTAATGTGCATATGCAAGGACATATTTTAGTAGTAAACAGAAAATTTACTACGATTTTATTATATAAAACAAAATTTGACGAATTGATTATGCCTAAATGCATCCACTATTTCTGTTGTTTGCAACATTAACAATGACACAGTAACACAATCAAAATAGGCTTTCAGTCACACAATTTGAATGTGAGCAAACACATATCAAAAGGTGCATTAAAGATCAAAGATCCAAGTATCACATGTCATGCTGGTCACAGGCAAACACAAAATGGAAACATCCCATGGTATGCTGGTCACAAGCAAAGGGCCCAGGGGTTAGTATCAGGCATTCTACTTGACAGACAACCAGCAAAGCCTTAGACAAAGTAACATAATACATCAATAAACATCACTTATGCCCATATACAGCTGGTACAATCATCATATATAGAGTTATACCGTCCAATAACTTAGTCATTGTTAAGGAGAAGATTTCATCGCAACTATAGATATGTCCACATCAGCAGTAAGTCAAACCTGGTGTTTGGGACATCCTAATAAAACCAAACAGCTATAGAATACGATCAAGATTACCCTATTTACTATCACTTCAATAGACACCAACGCATTAGTTATGTAGCCCTAAGTCATTGGACTCATAAACTAAGATCTTCAGAGACCACGGATGAGGATAAGGTTATTTCTATTAACAGGAATAAGTCCTATCCATAAACCAGCATGAATAAACTTCTGTTTTGGAGTAGAAGTCCTTATTCTAGTTCTAATCTTGTCCAACCCCTGCATAAAGTATCACAAAGCACATTAAATAACTAAATCAGATGAGTCACCCACCACACTGAAAAAAGAAGCAAAAAAGACTAAGAATTTCAGGAGGACATCTTAAAACAGCCCATTTTAGTATCATAACTATCTAATGGTTAACAGAATTGAACAAATGGAGGATGGTCCATCAAGAGTGCTTTTACCAAAAAATTGTTCACGCCAGTTTCCAAACCAGTCATATATGACTTCACTTCAGACAGTTGGCATTCAAATTATATTCAGAAGAACCATTCAACTTATTAGGAATTTGCTTACTAATTGACTGAGTGGTTAAGAAATATCAACCTCTCAAGTGCAGCTATCAAATTCTAAAATAGGTGCTCTTCAAACTATAAAAAACTCTCTTACTTCCATTCCAACAGAAGTACAATATACTGAAGATTAGTTTACATTTGGGAACTGGATGGGCAAAAGTCTTTTTTTTCATGTTTGTCAACCTCAAGCAGCAAACTGCAAATGTTTTTTGGATTATAGGTATCACATACCCCTCATGTCTTCTTACAAATACGGAACGGTAGAAGAGTTGAAAAACAATAGCAATAAAATGATGAATCATGGCAAGATAGGTTGTACTTTTATTAGAAAACAAGGAAATTGATATGGTTAACCATTTTCCACACTGCTATTTTGTATCTGCAAACAAATGCAAGGAAGATTGTCATATACAAGTTCTGAGGATGAATTATTGGAGACAAAGGCTCAAAATTAGCACTTTTCCCTTTTCATGAAACAGGTTTGCTGTATCTTGTAAATAGCCTGACATATTAGCAAAACTAGTAACGCATAGCTACTTATGCACTAGAACCATAATTTGGTTTGCCGAAATCAATCCAAAACTTTTTATCTAATCATACTAAATTGATGTGACAGGTCCTGGGAGTTTCAACATTAGCCCACCACATTTTGTACAAAAGAGTAGCAGAAATTCCAATTACCACAATCATCTTCATAGTTTACCTCTAAAAAAACCAGCATTTGGCAGAGCGTCTAAGAAGGTTTCCACCGCCCCAAGGACATACCTAAAACAACACCATAAAAATAACACAAAGTAAAAAGGCAAAAAGACATTTACACATTATTTGATGAAAAGTAAAATGTTTTAAGAAACTTCATTTGTATCAACTACTGAAAAAATTAATAGTGTAGATGTCTATAATAACTTGATGAAGAGGCATCGCAGTTTACAGTTTTCTTCTTTTGGGGAAGAAGGATGGATTCCTATAATTCAAAAGACTTATATAATTAGGTTCCATTTGTATACTTGGTGTAATTGGGCTTGCTTGTATTTGTAAAGTCTGGAGCAGCTTGAAATTTTTCTCATGCAAATTGAATAAAATGAGGCATGGAAAAGTTAACAATGTTCTCAGAAATACAATGGCCAATTAATCAGGAAAGGACATGCTTTAAAATTTAGACCAAAACTATCATTCCAATAAAAGAAACTTCCTCTCCATTTTTTTAAGAATCAATTCCATGCAATTTCTTAAGCTTCCTCATAAAATGAACAGCCTAAGCAATGGTGATTGAGATACTTTCCCCTACTACCCCTTCCATCTTTCCAATATCACCAAAATATCCTCATTAACTTCCGCATGATAATATGCTTGGGTGAATTCTAAATTAGTGTGTTATAAAAGGAAAAATCTAAAGTTCTAAACTACCTCAAGATATATAGACTACCTCTACTCCACAATAGGGGGCACCAAACGAGGATAACCAGTCATCAAAAATGAGACAGCAAATAGGAAACTTAGAGAGAGAAGATGGAATTCCTTATTCCATACCCTTTACGGTCTCTAAAGAAGCCATATTAGTGACAGCAAAAAGAAAGAGACACAAGATAATGTAAGGTAAAAAAGAATATAATACCTTATATGGCACTAAATCCCATTGTTCACACCATAAGATCAAGAAACTTCAAATTCACATGTCCTTATATATTTTCCTTGTGGCTCTGGCCCAAGCTTCAGGTCTACAAAGTAGAGCTTAAGATTTTAATTTCAAACCGAAAAGTGTGAGATTTTTATTAGTTTTGATTAAAACAACCCAAGTTCATTAAGGCATATTTTATTGATCAAAATAATTAACCAAAAGACGAAAATATTTGACAATACATGATAGATGTTTAATAAATGAATGTAACCAAATTAAGATATACTTCTTTTAAACTCCTGGTTTTGGTGTATGCAAATAAGGATGGTGAATGTGCAGTTGCAACGCATATCAATGTCTATACTAAGCGCTATTTGTCTGATTTTTAACAGCAGACAACCACCTTGGATGTGTTAATCACCAACACATACAAAGTCATGTATGCTTCATCATTCTGACTTTTCACATGACAGGTGATCAATGTGCGTGTGTAGATTATTGTTCTAATTGTAGTCAAAGTAATTGTTGTGAATGTGCAAGACTGCAAGCTATCACAGTGACTTATGAGATATCAAAGAGCATGACTATACAGAGCAACATATGCACATTTCCAAACAAAATCATATTGAGGTCAATTCTCTGGTTTAAACAAATAATAGCTTAGCGTTCTTATTTTATTTTTTGTCACCGTAAATACAAAATCTAGCAGCGGCGAAATAAGCATTATAGAGGAACATGTCTACTTAGAAATTTTCAAATTGGAGTTCATATAATGAATTACAATGATAATAAAGCATAGGCTCTCTAGATAAGCAATATAAGTAAATTGATTGCATGTCATTTCAACTCTAAAAGGATTTCCCAATAGATTTAAATGTGCATAAAGAAAATATGAAGAAAAAAAAAAGAAACAAAAAAATGTGCACAACTGCTTTCAGGATACATAAAGAACCCAATGCAAACTCACATAGCTCCAGCAACTGCAGTGCCAAGGAAAAAGCACAAACCAATACTAACTCCAACTTCTGGACCAAGAGCTCGACCAATAAGATAATATGGTCCACCACCCTGAAAGCTCATGAGAAAAAATTAAGATCAAATAAAACTTAGTAACCAAATCCATTACCAAACTCATCTACACGAACAATAGAATCTTGTACCATTTAGAATGTAAGTTCATTGTTTACAAATTGAACAAGCCAAAGATAAGAACCTCTAGAAATAGCAATAAGACGAATCTATATAACACCTAGTCTAATAGAAACCCCAAAATTCTGGGCTTAGATTCAGTTTCATAGTATATGCAGATTGATGGGTTTCAACTTATCTGAGGCAGGACAGTTTTGTTAGCTTTCAATTTAAATCAGCTACTAGTGACCTCGTCAGCATGGGTTTCTTGTTCAAAGCAAGATAGGTAAAGTAGATTATCTATCATTACTTTAAAAGGTGCTAGGAATACGATGAAACCATATAAATAGGAAGGACAATATTTAGCCTTCTCTCAACTGACAGTTGTGTGTAGTATATACTATGTTCATTCCTAGATATATTATAAATTTCGAATACCAAAAATCAGATATATACTTAGCCGGGCCAGGCTTGAGTATCCCATGACTCTAAAACAAGAGATCAAGGAAGATGATGACATGACCATAATTATCAAGACTTATCTAGTCTACTTGAAGAATAAATTCACAAATCTATAAAGACAATCCAGTTTACCTTCATCGCCCCATTTGTTGCAATTGCACTTAGTGATATTCCAGTTAAAAATGTGCAAGAGCCACAAAATGCAACCAACACAAGTGCTTCTCCAACGCCAGCCATACCCACAATCCTACAAAAAGAATGTTGCAATTAAGATCACGCACCATGCATTGTAAAACAAGGAAAGTGAATGGCATGATGATGTAAATAATCAACACCAAAAAAATGCAGCTGGAAAATTTATGGAGGATTATGTATTGGTCGTAAATAATCAACACCAAGAAACTACAGCTGGAAAATTTTATAGAGGATTATGTATTGGTCATATAATTAGAAAAACTAGAAAGATCAGTGAAAATACCATAATAATCATAAATGTTATCATGGAAATCATGTCACTAGTCAAATGAAAAATAAGAAAGAAAGGGAAGAAAAGAAAAACTTAAATAATATGCTTAAGAATCAGCCTGAGGTTACTGCACGCAAAGCTACTCCCAATACTCGAGAGGATTAAATTGTGGGAACATATAATCAAGTACTTTGAAAACAAAGTCTCCTGTAACTGATAACACTATGTAAGACAAGCAGGTAAGAAGATGATTGCAAACTCAAAAAATTGGGAGTCAACAGACAGTTGAGGCACAACGATATGCTCAGCTAAAGTCTCCTCATATTCATAGGAGAGAGGCAACAATCTAGGTATTGGCTCCTAAAAACATGTGAATAATAAGAAACTCAAGAACAAACTAAACAAGCTTTAGCAAACCAAGCTTCAATTCTATGAATATTAACAAAGCCCGAGCTGCGAAGGCATCTACCTAATAAAATAACACCTAATGGACAAGAACAAGAGAATTACTGTTGCTGGACAAATTTCAATTTGAAAGTCAGACAGATCCTTCAATGCAAGTATAGATAGCACAGATTTAGCATTTTAAAGGCTTTTGAGCAGTGTCTGTTTTGTTGGTACTACGCTCCGAATCAGTTGTCTGGCAGCACAGGTTGATATGGGCCTGTGCCGTGCCGAGCCTTTACCGAGCGGAGGAGAGGGAGAACGGGAGAGAGAAAAAAAGAGAGAGAGAAGGGGGAGCCCGAGGGAGACCAACGGAGAGCCAGCAGAGGGTCGAGGAGCCACTGTGCGGAGGAGGTGGAGGCCGGAGAGCCGCCACATGGAAGAGGCGAAGGAGGCAATGGGTTTGCCGACTTTCACTTAAAAATTGCAAAAAATAAAAGGGGCTTCCTCCAAGCCCCTGTTTCAAACGAAACAGGGGACCGGAGGCGGAGGCCCCCTTCCGTAGCTCCCCGACCTCCGCCTCCTCCTCGCGGCAGCTTCCTGGCCTCCATCGATTTGTTTACACCTTTCTCTCCCTCTCCCTCCCTCCCCACTCTCTCTTCCTCTTTTTCCTTCTACTTCTCTTCCTCCATCGCCGATCTCGTTTTTATTGTCAGAACCGTCCCAGTCTGCCACCGATATGGCTCGGGACGCCCCGAACCGGACGAGACCCTACTTTTGAGTGTTCTTGTGACTGTCTCTGTTCGTGTGTTTATCATGAATGCATGTGTACGTTCGTATAGGTGTATATTATCAATTTGAAGGCACAAGCCATCACATTAAGTATATTATTAAAAAAATTAAAATAGATACTTAAAAACAATATGCTATTTATTGGAGGAAAATATTGTAATTACAAAATACTTTTCTAACTAGTTTTTTTTTAAAAAAAATACGGCATAGACTGGAGAGGTGATTGATTTCCACAATGTTATGTTCTAAAATTCGTTTGAAATTTTGAGTATTCTTAAGATTTGAAGCAAAGATCCGCCGAACCGGGCCGAACTCGGTACCGAGCCTACTCGGTGGAAGACCGGGTCAATTCACTTCTTTTTTCTGGAACCAGCTCGGAACCGGTTCTGAACCGATAGGAACCGGTCGGAACCGGTGCGAACCGTCCGAATTCAATCCAAACCGGCCGGTTCTGTGCGGAACCTGTGCGAACCATCCGGTTCGCACGTGGAGTAGGATCCATAGACATATCAGGTATTGAGTCATATACTAGATTCTATCATCTCCAGCCACAGGCAGCCTATGACCCATATGGATACAAATATAGATATAGTGTGTTTGAGACATCGCCTTCCAGTGGCTACTATTATACGCAGTCCGAAGCATCTTACGGATCGAATTTTGCTACCGGCATATTCAGATGGGCCCCTCCACAACCGTATTATCAGTTAGAGGGCACCTCTCAGAGCCAGAGCTTTAGCGAGAAATCCGAAAGTGCTTATAACCCAGAGCGTATTTCTTATTGGATGAACATACAAAACTACATCATCGCTTGGTTAGAAAGATGGGCTGATATGCCTCCTAACTATGTTAATGATTCGGATATCTACGAGAGGCATCACCACTCAACGAGATTTTAGATATCAGTACGTATGTTGTACTTTAAATATATATAATTGATTGTATTATTCTATATTTTCCACCTCACTAGTTGATTTTAGGATATTTCATGTTACTTCTTGTAACGTGCAACATCTCACTAATTATTTTATGTTTTGTATTACTTTAAAACAACAAGATGCATTATTTAGATTAAATCGGGATCATAAAAACATCAAAAAACATCATATTATACTTAAAATCATTGAAAAAATTGAAAAAAATTTAATTACTAATTAATCAAACTTGAAAAACTTTAAAAAAAAAATTGGGCGTGCTGATTTGGTACGGTACTGGTATGACTCGCCCGCCAACCGGTATGGGTTTCGGTAACAGTTCGGCGAACCTTGTTTAAAGCATTTACTTAGTGCAAGAAAATTGGCACAATATCAATTCAAAATGTGCAGCAAATATCTTAGAATCTAGAGGCAACTCCACCAGCCCAATGGGAAGCCACCAAAGAAAAGAACAATTGGTGGAAGAAAGAAATAGAAGAAGAGGAACTGTATTTCATTAAATTCCCATCAAAATTGATACTAAATCATCTCCTTGTTGGTTGGAGTCAAATCTTCAACATCATAACTCCACAGGAAACATATCAAACAGATGATCTTATAAATTTTTAGGGTTTATACTGATAAAGCAAAGCATGCATGTATAAAAGAAGCCTGAAAAGACCCCTAATGCATATGACAGCCTAGATCATTGGAACTCTCTATGGAATCACCTGCACAAGCTTTCTTTCCCTCTCTTTCTTATTCCTTCTTCTCAAGAAAGGGAGTTGGCCAATAGAGTAACCCGATAACCCTGGAAACCAGCTACTATACAAAATAGGGAGAGAGGAATGGCAAACTAGGACATTTTAGGCCTGAGTGCAATGTGTAGAAATATCATGTCAATACACTACTTAATTTGACTCACACCAGCCATAGGTGACATGGGGCACCAACATTATTATGCAAGTTTTTGGAGGCAAAAGCATAGGGTTGAGTCCAACTCTATACGCAGATCACATGCAATGTAATTCCTCCACCTACCAAATTTTCAAAATGATCTTCATAAATAAATTAAACCCACTGATGAACCAATCACCATGATGTCACCAAGGTGCTACCATTTATTCAGGCAAACAAAGACTAACCCTGGACTTTTACATACAGGAAAACATTTTCCAAATGCTTGGCACCAAGACTTTTATCTAATCAAAGCTCCACCTAAAAATATTCCAGCAGCAGATCCTCGGCGCCGGCTCGATAGCTAATAAACTTAATGGAAATCCAATCTGCATCATCTTTGGATCCATATGCTCTTGTGCTTATCCCCAAAATATCCACTATGCTTGGCTTGGTTGCAGGCTAGTGTTGTCAGGGTAATTTGCTCCCATCCACTAATCCTGCTACCCGATGGGTGAGTCTAGATAAATCTGGATTCTGTTTGGTTGAAAATCTGCTATTCTTGACAATAACTTTTGGAGTGACTGAAAAGCTGTTTGGTCGGAAGGAACAGAATAAGACATAAAGGGTAACAGTTTCATCAATTTGACAAAAATTCCCTTGCACGTATAAGGAGAAATTGGCTAAGCACGAAAAGACTGAAGTGTGTTTCCCTTCTGACTGTATTCCAAGCATTGCCATCAGATTATGTGTTCTAATCATAATTCCACCTCATGGTGAAAAAGGTAATGAATGTTTGAATTGGAGGCAATGGTTCATTGCAACCATCATGATTAGCAAAAATTTGAAATTACACCCTCCTTTCACACATTTAATCTCTCTGTATATGGTCTCACTTACAGAATGAAAATCTATAATTAGCATATTCTTTTTCCGTGCTAAGGACCAAGAAAAGTGAACTCCTTTGTTGGTTTGTTATAAAGAATAACGTAACCAAATTCTAATACACCTTCTTTACAAGATCATTTCACTATACAATTTAAGAATTAACCAGGTGCAACAGATAGCTATATGTAAAAACAAAAGTACATAAAAATCATTTAATTAAGTGGATTCAAAGAATATGCACAGATCTATCTTACATGGACCCTTCAATTTATCCTAAAATCTTCTACCCACACTTACAGTGATGACATATGGACATGGGTCTGCATGAAGAAATCCTTCGATATTGAAAGGATCCAACCAAGATTCGTCATCTCGGTGCCAGATCCCATACTAGTCCTATCTTGGTACAATGTTCGGTATGAGTATGGTACGATGCGCCCGGTACACATCGGTATCAACCGGTCCAAGATACCATGGATCTGACACTTAGAGATAATATATACAGACACACCCACATACATACATACACATACATTTATGCATAAACATACATACATATGTATTTCTGATGTACACACATTTACGCATAAACATACATACATATGTATTTTTGTGTGTTGTACATCTGTTTAACGATAATATTAATCGCCACTAAATTAAAAGGATAAATATCTAATTATTGGGTTAAATGATTAAGATGTCTCACAAGTAGTTGGAGGTGATTACAGATTATTGTTTACTCTATTCCTTTAGTGAGAAAGAAAAACTAGAAATTTCTTTCTAGCATTGACATTTAAGTCGAAAAATAAACTATGGCGTCCATTACCATGAAAAACGGATGTAGTAGATAATCCCCAGGATATTCTGCAAACAAGGCAAAAATACACCCATCATGGTTCCCAATTTAGGACCAGGACCAGTTTCCTGCAGAGCAATCAAGTTCAATCTGTCAAGTATGCACGGTTTAAAATTGTAGAACAAAAAACCCAAAAAAAAAGAGCATGATGAAGGTAGACTGACAGACAGACAAAAAGCAATCATAGCCACAAGATGAGTTCATAAAGTAAGATATTTCCTGCCAGGAATGCTTCATAAAAGACAACTTTCAAAACATACCATCTCTAGCAACCCGGTAACTAGCAATAAGTATTTCCAAATCAACCAATAAATTCAAGTACTACATTTACAAGAGAAGTTGCTAAGTAATTGGTCTATCAAATGAGTCAATAGATTGTCTTCTGCTTAAACTGAATGCTGCAAAGAAAGATAGTATGACAAGAATGAAACTAGAAAAAAACCAAAAAAATGAAGACAGGAGTAAGGCATGCACCCATGCAAACAGGCCCAAAAGTCCATTGAAGAGAATAAAAATCTTAATTATGTAAACCAATCCTCATAACCTATGAATCTAGCTGAAACTTGAAATTCCCTCTAAAAGGTACTAAAACCTAAAAAATAAAGGAAAATGTTCTGGGTAGGTCGATAAAAAGGATTTATCCAAAGTACAAGAAGTTAGCAATATGAAAAATTTAGTAGAAACTATAAGAGAGGCCAAAGTATTG
Organism: Phoenix dactylifera; assembly: GCF_009389715.1. Taxonomy (NCBI): domain Eukaryota; kingdom Viridiplantae; phylum Streptophyta; class Magnoliopsida; order Arecales; family Arecaceae; genus Phoenix; species Phoenix dactylifera. The sequence continues at coordinate 8,436,433 of NC_052398.1, read as the reverse complement.
CATAATCTTTCTTATTCCTGCATATTTTCTGTCATTTTAGAGTAAGATGCCCAAAAAAAGGAGAACCAACTAAGCCACCATTGTCATTTTAGATAGATGATCAATTCCTCATTCAAAATTGCCTGATAGACTCTCGCCATATGCAACACAAAATGATGCTTAATCTTGGAAGGTGGTCCATAATAAATTCTCTTCCTATAGACAATATAGCTCTACCGTGCACCCTTTGCATTTTATGTTGTCTTTAGTCCAAGAATTCAAAAACCACCCATGCTGGCCTCAAACCAGCTGGTACAAACCGTACTGGCAAATTGCATAACCGATATATGGAAAACAACCCTATATCACATTATATGGAGAATACCACCCCATAACGTGTTGTATCGAGGTGTATTGAACCCATGTTGCTCGATATATCTTTTTTTATTCTGCTCATTTGTACCAAGGTGTACCACCCCTGTATCAAGGTAAATATTGTACGAGCCGGTGCAAATGGTATAACTGATATATAGGATCCTGAAATGCTTAATTTTAGTTAATCAGGTCCAAGCAACCCTATATCACACTGTATGATGAATACCGCTCCATAATGTGTTGTATCGAGGCGTATTGAACCCATACTGCTCAATATATGTTTTTTTATTTTGCTCATTTGTACCAACCTATATCAAGGTAAATACTGTACTAGCCAGTGACCTTAAAGCCTTACTAGAATCAATATCATGTTAAGATTAACCAGGAAAGAAAAATTATTAATTAAGGTAAAAAAACAACCTACTTCCAGACTCTCTATGATGTTGGACAACAAATTCCAGTATCAACTGATGGAAGGAAAGGAAATTACCTTAATACAATTTAATTAATTAATAAACTTGAACTGGATCATCATGCATTTGAAGTTTAGATTTAGTGATCTTTCTAACATCCATAGATTACAGCATTTGCATGTGCTTACATGCAACATTCTCAGGTATAACCATACTAAGATTGCATGGTATTATGTATATCTGTGGCTTTTAAGCACAAACACTTAGTGTTGTTTCTAAATATAGTAAAGTATGTATATATGAATATGTATGCACAGATGCATATACATATAAGCAAACAAACCTAAATACTAGTAAATTAAAGCATGCAAATGCATAAGAGAAAAATCCATATAGCACAAATATTTACAGGCTTCTCTGTACCAGTCATCGATCAGTCAAAATGATAGAATCTAATTGTTTCAATCTACATATAGATTTATTACATAGGATTTACCAATGCATAAAAGTTGAAAGGATCTATCTTTCCTTATGATTATTATTGGTAGCATAATATCTCATAGGTATCTAACAACATCTATTTCTTGAACATAACTCGTCAACATTGTAAAGGCATTGAATTTGAAAGTCAAAAGTAAAAAAAAAAAAAATCTGACTTTGCCAAGGTTACAAACTTACAACCAATGCTTCTCCAGTTGAAATATTCAAATTCTTTTTTTTATTTTTGAAACCCATGAAAAAGAAACAGAGATAGCTCTTTATGTAGCTACCAAAAGATCCCTAACAATCTCTGAGCACCTTGAGGCATAATTGATGTGTGGAAATCTTGAAATAAATAACACAACTGCATCATGGAGATAAAGTATACCTATTTTAAAAAATAGTAATATTTCATTAATGCAAGATCAGATGTATCTGGGACAAGTGAATAATGTCCAGAATACCTTTCTAAGATTTAACTCCTGTTGAGTCCGAATGTGATGAAAAATGGCCCACTTTATGAAACTTCAATCAACTTGACAAATAGGCCCCTAAATTTTACCCAAAAGAAAAACATATAGGACTCTGAAATCAAGATTCCAAACAGGTCCCTAAAAAATAGAACATGTCCGTAGGGATATAAACATTAAACTCAGGGTCTAATCAGAAATTTTGGGTCAAGGTTGGAACCTTAATTCAGTCAAAATGTGTACTTTTGCGGGCCATTAAATAATAATTAATATGACTCCCCGCACCAGGTGGCCCTAGGCCCACACCAGCTCTAACAAACTGGGCCAGGTCTAGACAAGAATCCAGCCAGAAGCCAGTAAAGATCCCAAAGCAGCCTATACCAGGTCCTGGACTGGATAAGGCATGGCCAGGCTAGACTAAAACTTAGGCTGGATCCGCCAGCCTATCATAAACAAAGCAGGTGCTGATCCAGGAGAAGAATTAGCTTAACCCATTTCAAATACAACCTTAGCGAGTTAATCCTCCTTCCCCAACTCAAATAGAAAAACAAGAAATGGGGAAGACCTGACCATGCCTGTGGCTGCCCCATGCAAAGCCAGCTATGGCTTCACACATCAGCAGGTACACTTAATCATCCTTTTCACCTCTTGCTAAACAACAGGACACTTGCAAATCCAGCAAAATAATGTTGATGAAGGAAGACTTTCAATGACGGTTATGGTGTAAACCCAAAAATGTACAGAAACATATTTATATATTAAAAAGACAATCTACTTCATCCCTTCTCCATAAAAATGCAGATGCTAAGATTCATGGCTGCTGCCTAGGGCTTGACATGTTGATGAAGGCAACATTTCTAGTACCATACAGGTCCATATAGGCAATATGCCATACTACACCAGGTGACAGACTAGTGCTCGAAATGTCCCCAATACCTTACCGTACCAACACATGATAGTTTGTGACACCTTAACTATCCTGGCACTAATTACTAAACTATGTCATGGTACAATCCATGTACCAATATCATACCATATTAATAACCTACCTATAACAAAAACCAATACCAAGATTGTAAATCCTGGGCAATAATCTAAGAATATTCAATGAGTTTGGGGAGTCCCCTAATTCCCAATTTTCATATGGGGTTTCTGGGAATGTTTACATAGGTACTTTATGTATACAGGGAAGTTTTTTATTTATGAGTGCATTTGGGGCATCATATGGTGATAATCTAGCTAAGAGAGGAGGGATGAATGAGTTGTGGAACCCAAGTTTTTATTTTCTTCATTTTCCTATCCAGCATCTACAAGGGCTCTTCTGACACAAAGACATCTTAATTGATGCAGCACAGCATACAACCAACAGGTATTATGGCCAACTAGACCAAGCCAAGCATCAAATGAGCCGGCAGTTTCGCGAGCGAAACAGCAGATTCAGAGGTTTTCAGCAGATTTTCTTATAGATATTCCATTAGGAACCGTATCAAATTTTTGCTAGGTTTCCATTTTTGTTATAGACTAATTCTAGTATATTTTCTTATTGTCAAGTCCTATTTCGAGTATAATTTTGTATCGCGTTTAATGCCCTAATTAAGATTAGAATATCATGTCCTATAAATATGCACATAACATATTGTAAGGAGCAGCCCTTGAGATATTGATAATTTTTATGCATGAGCATATTCTGGTCATAAGTTGTGAATCTTACACAGCAAAAATATGTAGCCTTTTCTATAGTACTTATGCATGCATAAACATACATACACAAATACATACATACATACAAACATAGATAACCATACTACATATATAAGTGTACAGATGAATGAATATACCCCAAACTGCAATACGCACACACATCATACATATGCATGAATACACCTTGGAAAGTAATCTGTATAGCAGAGCTGGCATAAAACTGAAAGTTATCTTGTCAATGTCCTGACTCTGCAAAAATTGCATGCTTGGCAGATGATTACCAAACTCACAAACTCTATACAAGTCTAGTAACAAGGCATTGCATGTGTTATAAACATTAACACTTAACTACTTTTATAGTTATATTTGAGTTTTCTGATAAACAGCTGAAGTTTGCTGCATTACAAAGATCATATATGCAAAAGAATAAAGAAATATGCACATAATAGTAAAAAGTAACTATTTGTGTGCAACTTGTAAAGCAATTTTCATTGAAGGAAGCACATGTGCAGTAGTCGTTAGATGATAAAGCAAGCCAATATACCTTCGGGCGTCCAACTGTAATGGATACATCCTCACTCTCTCTGGGACTGGAGGGTGTTGGAATCTGTTCCCCTGTCATACTGTAATGATTTAATCAATTAAAATATTGAAGCAAATGAACATCAACCATTCTAAATGACTCAACCAGAAATCCAAACATATAAATTACAATAAACTTTCAAGAGCATTGCTTGAGCACTTTATCACATAGAAAAAGAAGAATGCTGAGCTTCTGAGAGCAAAATTTAGTTCAGAACAAGTATTATAAGAAAATAATAGATATGAGAAAACCACCAAATACCTCTTGAGTCCCAATATATTGACAAGAGAATCAAAACCAAATAGTTCCAACTTTGAGTCCTTTTGAGAATGCCCCAATCCTTCATGAGGTCCATCTCTTATACTAGCAGCAGTTTCCACCTGAGATGGCATGTTTATTTTCCTAAAACAAACATGAAATCGAACACAATGTTCTGTTAGCATGGTTCCAGCAACATCTAGGACATAAAGATGATGGAAAGCACTATGAAGAAGAGCTAGAAAATAAAAGCAGTTATATCAAAACACTTAATTTATTTTTGTTAGCAATTTTGATTATAAAGCAATAGCTTATAAAACAGTCAATACTGCAATCACACCAACGAGAATAGCTAAAATGAGAGAATATAAATGGCCAAGATGTCAAGGTATGATGCAACTTAATCTCCATAGCTTATAGGAAAAGAAAAGGTGATTGTAGACATTGTATAAGGTTTTTTCATTTAAATCGTAAACGCTTGCTGACATTATGTTGCAACCACTATGAATCAGTTGGACTACAATGTCTAGAGATGGAACTTGGAAGGATAAAAGGATTCATGTAATGCTGCAGATTAATTTTAACTGCAACCATCCATATCGGGTTTCAGATAGAACATTGTATGCTAGATCTTAAAACTAATAACTGGCTAGAGCTACTTTCTGCAGAAGAAGAGATTGCAATAAAATCTACAAAGTCGCACGATAGGGATAGAGAACTGCATTATAGATCATGCAACTCAAGCTAATGTGCAATCAAGAAGAGTCCCACAATGTTATAACAAGCATGGAAAGAATGATTAAGAAAGACAACATATTCATCACAGAGTTCAGAACAAGAAAAAGGACTTCACATCACCATGGTTTATGTATTTTCCACAATTCTTACTTCCATAGCATATATATAGTCTGTACAACATCCTATGGCTGACTATAAATGTATATAATGGCCTTTTTGCCACCAAAGCATTTTAAAAACTCAGTTACATACATGCTCCTCAACTTTCATGGTACAGTACCCAATAGTCAACCACCATGTCACATCACACTACCTACAGATATCATCCCTAAAGACATGTCCACTATCAACTTCCATTATCAGTTCTATCAGCACTTACAATAATATTCTCGACAAAGCAACTAAACAAGATGTCACCTTAATCTGGGAATGCTTCCAAGTAAGCAATTACAGACTTCAGACAAGTCATAGCCAGAGGATTCAACCAAATTGTAAGTTCATTTATCCTTGCATTTTGATCCCTTAAACATTGTTCAAGCTTGAGATATTTATATATATAGCCTTTTGGCAATCACAGCAAGAAACAGAAAGCAGCATTTTTTAGCAATTATTACTCTAAAACAGCTAATCAAGCTATTTCTGAAAAGATTACTTTTTTCTTTCCTGCTCAATGCTTACTTGTATGGATTTTAGAGAACCACTTTTTCTTCCACTCTACTCGAAATTGATCATTATGGTTGCCTTTGAAGCACTCAAAAGGAAAATTTCTCTAGTTATGTTGGACCTCCTTCACGTGTTTCTATAATCAGTTTGTCGATGATAATCTTTTCATGTTGTGTTCTTAATCATTTGTAAGTTGCTTTTGGCAAGTAGCCTCTCCTTTGCTCTATTATCTCATATGTCAGTGCTAGGGGTTGTTCTTCACCTTTTCTTCCTCTTTCTTTTTTAGTATTTTATGGGCTTCTTCCCTTTTTCCACAACTATATATCAAACCTTTGATCTACAGGAATTTTTCTATTATTTCACATCAAATAAATCCACTAATGCGTGTCTTCTTGACTATTAATGCTACCAGTCATTACTTTTTCCAATACAAAGACATCTAGGTTTTTTTATGCAAACAACTACATTATGATTATCTTGTTCTTAGGCACACTCAAAGAAAGAAACTTGCACAATTTTACAAAATTGAGGGCTCTAAGTCAAAAAAACATCTCTTTTGCGACACTGTGTAATACTAGAGGTCAGTGGCTTTGCATGAATTTGGTTATGTCCAACTGTTGTGCCCAAATAAAGGCAAGAGTTCCAATTTCACATCTAGTCATGTGGAGTATCCAGCTTCATGGACCATACAATAAACTTTTGCTAGTTTCAGCTGGTTAGACCAGTCAGTTCATCAAAAACCCTTGCCTTATCTCAAGTATGCATTGCTGAATGAGTAATTAAGTAGGCATATCTTCGCACTCACTCAAATTTCCTTTCATATTACTCCTACCTTTATCTCTATAACGTTCTTACTCCACTATGTCTATTCTCAGCACCATGAAACAAAACATCCTGGCTACTTCAAGAAAATACTTAGCAAAGCTAACAAAAGAAGACATCTCATGCTGGAAGCTTTAAATGTTGTAGATCTTGACATGATCTCTCAAGCATGTCCTACTAGTGTTCTACACTGATGTTTTCAAATGCAGGTCCCTGCCAGCCAGCACCTACCTTGTTGAGCTAGTACCAGCACAAAACACAAGTCACAATGGTGCCCATTCTACAAAAGGGTTATTAATATCTTAACAGGAGTTGGCATAGGACAAGCCATGTTAGCCACCGGCCAGCACACCCAGCATGTCATGGCACTTCAAAGTTCAATCTTTAATTTACATCCAGCCATTGCTCAACCTGCTAGGCAATTTCAAAAAAGCTTCACCACTAATTTTGGTGAGGCACCATTAGATGTGTATCTTCCATTAAGTGCGCTTGTTTCCATTTCACTTGCATTATAAGGTGCTAAATAAGGAAGGTCCCTCTCACCTAGATGGGAATGCCTTTCCTCCTATAAGACATTTAGATTTCATCATTGGAACCCTGCTTTAGATTAAAATGGTAGGAATCCAAGGTTTTATCCAGAGTTTGGAAATGTATATTTTTGGCTGATGAAGACCTAATTAAAAGTGTCAAACCCAACAAGAGCAAGATAACAGGTGTTTGCTTCTAGACAGATCCATAATGAGATAAACTTTCTTTATTGGGAAAAATTCTTTTATGTCGTCTTACCCGGTAATGAGGGATAAAGTGGTTGCTTATCAGCTGTTTGGTCACATTTTTACCTAGTGGGTGCCATACTTTGAAGGATATTCTTAAGGATTACGTGATTGTAGACGTTAAGAGTTGGTGGATCAGCCATTTTTTGATCTATGGATCTATGTCACCTAGATATTTCTGCTCACAACTTGCATTGAATGATAAAAGTCCTTTGCATCATATTAACATTTCATTATCACATTTTCCTAGAATCCTTGATGCCTAAGGTTTTTGCAAAAGTGTGACAGAAAAAAAGGCTCCTTTTAGGAGAGATGGATTAGGTTAAGTGCCTATAATTAGACCATTTGATCATCTGACACAACACCCACCATCAAAACCATTTTTAATAAACGCATAAGCGTCGCGCAACTAGCACATTTCAAGAAAGTAATTAAGCCAACCATGGATTCAAAAACCACCAGAACAGGACAGTATAGCCAGTTTCGTAACATTCCATTGCAAAACCAGCACCAATATGGATGTCGAGACACCAAACCCTATGTACTGTTATGTACCATCAATAACAATCCATACCAGTACATATTGACAGTACCTATATCAATCATACCAATGCTTACTGACAATCTTTCATTTTTTCTCATGAAGCTATTAGTTTTGATACATACCATAGGTACCAGTATTGTATTGGTTCCATACCATTCTAATGAAAAAAATGGTACGGGGTTTGATATCAATATTTAAAATCTTGACGCTAACACTGCATTCCATTATCATATGCTCTAGTAAGGATGATTCTAACACATTTTAATTTCCAATTCTTATTTATCTGAATAAAGCCATTCATTTCTTTTTAATTATATTTCTTTTTTCAAACTATGAGATGGCTGGCTGCCAACAAAAGTTTCATTTTACATTTACAACTCCACATCTTTGTGAAGTTCCAGGTTTAGAAAATGAAGAATGATTTTATGTAGAACTTGCAATTTTCTTAGTTTACTTATGGATTATTTTCTAGGATTAACCACAATAGTCAAACATTAGCAGTTAGTCATTTTAATGTATGATGAAGACTGACAACTCTAGAATTTTTTACCTTAATTACAGATCTGGGTGAAAAATAGGCCATAACCCATCGAGTTCCTGAGCTAACTCATCCAGGTCAAATTTTTAGACATTACCAATCCACTACCCAAGTCCAAGTTTTCGACCATGCTTCCACCCGCTATTTACAAATATCAAAAATGTAGAGAAGAAAAATAAAACCAAGAAACATTCACCTAAATAGGAAAAAAAAAAGCAAATTCAGCATCATAACACCAAGTTGTCCATAAATATAACAATTAAGATAAAACAAACTAGTAAATTTGAAACAAAATATACAAAATGTCAGTATCTAAAGGAAATTAAAAATCTTGCAGATATTGAACTCACTTTACTGGTATGTCCGTAGAAGAGCTAGACCCCATGGAAGACATCTGGATAACAGCCCGATCATCGGAGACCACTGGCCTATATTGTCGTCCATTTTGTGAAGGCATTTCCTCATCTACACTCTCAATTTCTGCATTCTCCATAATCAACTATTTGCCTGACCAGCTTGCAACTATCATAGCAAATTACTTAACAAGTCAAGACTAATTAACAGCAACCTTATTATCAGTAATATTGTTTAATGTATCAGAAGCATGAGGCCCATATGCACTAACACCATATGCAACTTTTTACTACTGGCAAGAAGTAAATTGGAATATGACAACATAAAAGGACCAATGTACTGACTAGTAGCTTATTAATAATTATTCTCTACCATAGTTAGCTAATTTACCATGTCAGCATCTAACATAATTGGCACTAAACAAATATTTATGAAATTCGATCTAATACAAAAGGATGAAAAACTAGTTCTATATAATATGGTGTTCAACTAGTTCCCCAATATAATCTATACCCTTGTCTTTGTCCATCTAATTCTCCTAGTTTGTTCTTATACATCTCATTCCATACCTTTTAATGATCAGAAACCATGTTATCAATAAGCATTCTTTTTCAGATAAAAATTACTATTTCATTTTATATCTCAATTAAAAAAGAAGTTTCACATCCTGCCCAAAGCTGACCTGATTTCTCAGGCAAGAACATATTACAAATTATGAACAGAACACCTAAACAAAGTGAGACAAACCAAGTATCGTTTGAACCTCATAATACAAACTTCGAGGAATCAAGTTGGCTGGATGGTCAATAACTAATAATCGTGAAATAGAATTCTTTTCAGTACTTACATATTTTGATAGATACCATCTACATACATGATGCATATGTTATAAGTAAATTGTACATGTACAAATAAGCTTGTTACTGGCTTTACTTATTAACTATTTACTAAAGCTACATAAAAGCAATTGCAAAAGGGTGAATATTTCCTCTTCCTGATCATGTCCTCACTTTTATAACATCTCAACATTAATCCATTTAGTAATGGTTTGTCATAAAAGGAGCTGAAAAACAGATATATCATTTATGGATTTAAATTTTAAATGGCACTGGAATGCATGAAGAAATAAAATGGCCATGGTCAAAATACAGAGCCGATATGTATTCACCTTGCAACCAAACATGTCTCCACATGGGATTTCCCTGACTTTTTTTGGTCCAAACCAGCCATACGTAATGTCATTCACCCCAACCATAAGACGGCGGCAGCCCAGTGTGGGTATTTAAGGCATATCTCTTCAGTAATTTACATAACACAACTAATCTTCCTTTTCTCGTTAATAAATCAAACTCTGTTCTTTAAAACTTCTAATGTCCACACAATATCATAACAACTTCCAGTGGCCCATCTAGTTTAGGGCATGAAACAAAAAGGAGACAATGTAGAAAACAAGAAAATCATCAGATCTAACATTCTCAGAATAGAGAATGCCTGCGATATCACGAAGAAAAGAAAATGACAAGAAGAGACTAAAATAAGCGATCAAAAGAAGCCCCTGATCCAAGAGAGTGGTTTGGGCTTACATTTCAATCCAAATCAATATCCCGATCTTTCGGTGCTACCAAAGAATACAATGACACGCCAAATCTGCGCCCCCTCCAAAGAGAGAGTGATCAACCCGCGCAAGATCAAGATCGGAATAGTGATCTGCTATGATAAAACCCTAAATACAGATCCTGAATCTGAATTTGGAGAGAAGAAAGATCAAGAAAGAAACTTCACCTCTTTAGAAGAGAGCGACGAGAAGAAGCTGCAGCGGAGGGACCGATGGCGGATGAAGGAGCAGAGCCGTAGGGAATGTAGAGGATTTGTCGTCTAGAACGAGACGTAGAACAAGAGAAGTCTCGAAGGAGAAGATCGAGGAGCGGGGCTGGTGTCGACCGTCAAGAAGGCGGCCGCCGGCGGAAGGGTAGGGTTAGGGTTGGGACGGGAATAAAGGGTCGATAATGAGGCGGCCACGGCGCGGCGGCCGGCGATCGGTGGGGTTAGGATTACGGTTCGTCGGTTTTCGGGGGAGAAGCGAGGAAGCAGAGAACGAGGCCGCGCGAGAGGAGCGGTGTCGATTTGAAGCTTGAGAAGGCCGAGGGATTACCGTACCGAACGGATAGCATGCGGACGCTCCGGATCCGCCATCTGCTTTATCCTGACGCCAGTTAGGGATTTCTTGTTAATTTTGCACATCACACGAATCACGATAACTTCGTGCGGAAAGACAGCATGCTGATTAAAGCGGCCCAGGTTGTGCATGGAATAGCAAATCATAGATTTGTATGCGGTTTACGCATGGAAGTAAAAGAGGTTTAAATTACTCTTATGGGTTTGTTTGGTTCGCTACAAACATTTTTCAGAATATAATTTCTAAAAACAGATTCTTCAGAAAAAGATATCTAAGGAAATATTTTTGGCATGTTTGGTTGGCAATAAGATAGCGACATATTTTCAGAGTGCTTATGTTTGGTTGACAATCAATTTCTCTGAAAAAATTATTTGTAATTCTTATTATACCTTTAATAAAAATTAGGTCTTTAATGCTTCTTTAATGTTGAAGGACTTTTTTGGGAAAAAAATAAAAATGGAGTGATTCTTAGCTCATGAAAAAGTAATTTTTCCATGTTTCTCATGGAAAACACTTTTCCATGAAACATGAGAATCATATTTCCATGGAAATACAACTTTTCCGTCTATCTTCTTTGAAAACTCCAACCAAACAAGAAGCATCTCATTACTTTCTTGTTGACCACATTTTTTTTCCCTTCTTCTCTCGCGAACCAAACGAGCTCTAAATGTACAGAGAGAACTCATTTTTAGGTCCACTAACTTTGAGCAGGGAGGGTTTGCAGATCATTTTAGCTGGTATTTATTTTTTTTAACTTCATATCCAGACAATAAGTTATTCCTAGTTCCACAACCTTAATTGTTGTTTTTTGTAGTATGGTGCGTGCATTGTACCATAAAGGCACCGTAAATGGCTTAAATGAGAAAGAAAAAGAGACAGAAGGGGAGAGAGAGAGAGACTCAATGCAAGAAGAATATGCGAGATCACATGTCAATTAAATAATTTTTATAGATGGGAATTGCTATCGCATGGCAATGATGGATGGACGCTAATTGCCTTAGTCAAACTATTAAACGGTTTTCGAATTATCATGATTTCTTTGGTTTGTCCAGATAATAATTCTCTAAAAAAGTTTTATGGTTTGTAACAATTCAATTATTTATGAATTTTTTTATCTATTCATTAATTATTAAAGGAATACTCATAGAAGGCGCAAAGCAATGTTAAAATAGGTCATCATTCATGATGTTTGGTGTTGTTGTCTCTCGTTATTGTTTTCAGTGAGTAAATATAAATGTATTATTAATTTTATATTCATAAATTTAGTTATCTTGTTATTTATTATTTTATTTTGTTGTCTAAACTATCTAAAAAATTTGGGCAAATTATTTTTTTTTCTAAATTAAATTATTTGTCTCTAAGTAGTTCCTAAGTGTGCATCCGTGATTGTAATCGTGCTTGCCTGACACGGCAGCATCATTACAAGGCCAAAACAAATGGAATCTTCAGCACATACATGTATGACCAATCTAGATATAATATTTATTGAGGGAATTAGGATTAGGATCTCTACTTATTTATATATAATCCAAAAAGTTTTATGCATAGGTTGAAGAAATGAATATAACAACCAAGATCAAACCCCATGCATGTGAGGGTCAACTATATGAGTGCATTTACTACAAACACAGCTTTAGAATCGATGAAAAATTGTAGCGATGCACACAATATAATGGAGAGGGATCGAGAAAGTGAATTGGCTTCACAATATTTCAAGTGTTGATCGTACCCTCAAATGGCGATAATTTTTTTAAATATAACAACCATAACTTGTTTTAGTTAAAGCAAGTTAGCAAGTTCATACATGACCATGGGACTCTAGCTTGTTTGATATCTAATACCTTTTTATCATGGGGAACATGAAATATGCAACCGAAGATCTCCCTCCAATATACACACTACAGGCAGCCTCTTGTAAGCAAAACTGTTAGAGAGAATGGATGGTATATATATCACCATGCAAATCCATTTTTCAATCATAGTTGCTGGAATAGCTAAGAGGGAAAGTGAATTAAACTCGTTAAATTAGCATGGAAGCGGCTAATTGCTACAGTGAAAGTCATGTGTAATGACAATATGGATATTCCTGCAACAATTATTCTAAGTAGATCCCTACTTGATTTTTCCCGTCTCTACAAGGAGTTATTAAAAGGAATTCCCTCAGTAATCCCCAGCACGGTGTTCGTCAGTTCTAACCTCCAAGCATATGAACGAAATTAACACTGTATAGTGCTTAACTAGGTGAATCTAATGGGGTCAATCTCTGATGACTTGAGCTCAACCTGATCAAACCATATACAGGCAAAAAGTCTAGGAAATTGGACAAAAATTCCGCATGAATTCCCGTTGAAAAGCGCCGCATGGAGCGTATCTATATAGTCTTATAGAGCAAGTGGCATCAAGTGAAATTCCGATGAGTAGTTATGACGGAACATGATGTTTTCTGCAATAAATTTGGCACTACCAGGATATGATTTGGAGAACCTCTTCGTAGACCGGGAAATAAACAAGTCAAACTTGAGCAAAACAACCGTGCACAAAGTCGTATAATGGAATCATATATAACTGAGCCACTCTCGTGTCTAATTCAACTCATCATGATCCTTATAACTCGACGAGGAGTCCTTCATCATCACCATGATCGGCTCAACTTGAGAGGCCTCTTATGTCAGGACCATGTAGGTATGTATTTAGTCTTACGTTGAATATCCATTAGATAGATTTTGGATATTTATATGAGATCAAGGAATCCAAATTATACTTTCCAGATAGTCATTTTGGATGAAGTTTTGGGTTGTTACAAATGATATCAAAGTGGACCCCAACCCATAACCAATGTGGACTAAGAGATACCGTAGCACGGATCCATTAGGATAACCATGGGCCGATCGTAGTCTTTATGATTAGATTTAAATGGATTTGAACTCTTAGCCTAACAATAACGTTAGAGCTTGAACGGAGCGAATATATTAGGACCCATGCAAGCATATGTTTAGTTCTATATCGATTATTTGCTGCATACATCTTAGATATTTATACAGAATCATGATCTATCCCATTTACTTTTGTGTCAAGCTTGAATTTATCTCACCAAGTTATTAGGGCCAAACTGGACTCGTTCAAGAAACCACATTCTTTGGAGTTGTATGATTTCTCATTCTTCCATCTCTAATCAAAGACACCGTTGGGGTTGTCTTCTTTTCTTTATATATATAATATGTCAAAAATTGATAAATAAAATAATCAAGTCAGTCTTCCACGTGCCATTTTCTGAGAGTTAATCATCTCTGGCCTACCACGTGGCCTATACGTGTTAAACCCAACCAGCGCTTGCATGCGTAGCTGCAGCATCAACTGCCGGCATTTCGCAACACGTGTCGCGGCTCCTTTTTTTCCGGGAAAACCCTTTCAAGCACGGGTTCCTTGGTTCATACTTCCTATATATGAATAACCTCACGCATGTATCAACCTCTTCTTTCCAATCTCCTCCGAGTACCAAACGAGAAAAGACTGGTAGTCACCAAAATGAACGCTGCAAAGGTAAAAAGCGAGCATTTGTTGTCTGCTCTTTGTGCATCTATTCCTCTATTCTTCATGAGTCTTCTCTCTAGACCTCTACCTTTTAATTTGTCAGTCATTGAGGATGCTATATATATGATCACAGGGCACCACCACCGCCACCTCCACCACCAAAACTCCGCCAGGTGGGGAAGGAGTTAAGGAGACGAAGACGGTGGAGACGGTGGACTACCGCTCGTCGGCGGGGCAGGGACAGCAAGAGAAGAGGCCAGTCGAGGTGGTTCATGAGATCCCAGCCAAAGGATCAGATGATCCACCATAGCTGCAAAGCAAGACTAGCTAATAAGGATGCTGTGATTCTGGCCACGGTGGGGAAGAGTTATATAATTTCCCGGATGTTAATAATGGAATCCCTGGCCTGTTATATGGGATTCATATGCGACAATCCCGATCTAACAAGCGTATGGCAAGTTATGTACATGTATAGGAGGGGTACCATGCATGTGGCTAGATCTTGAATAAGTGCTTGTTCTGGAAAATTTGAATAACTATATATGTTCTCTTCAACTTTTCTCAAGAAAAAAATAAAAGATGTTGAGTTTGTTTTATGTCGTCTTTTGGGTTGAGCTTGGCAAGACGGATCTAGTGATGCATTACGTATGGATATACAGGTGCATGTAAAGGAGCGGATGTTTAGATTTTTTGTCCAAACAGAAAGGAATATGCATGTTCTGAAATTTAATTAAATTCAGTTTTTGTGCAAAGACATTTAGTTAAATTCACAAGGTTGGATGCAGCAGATCATTTTGATCATAAACATTATGTGTTTGACTTCATAGCGTGATGTCAGAAATTGTTAAAATATTTGTAGAAGAAGAAAAAATAAATAAAAAAAATTTATATCTGGGTACGTCTTAAATGTTATTGTTAGGGGAAAAACCCTAAGTCATATATCCACGGAGGCGCTCGGCCGAAGAGCGCCGGCCGAAAAGCTGCTCGGCCAAGGAGTGCCGACCGGAAAGCCGCTCGGCCGAAGAGCGCCGACCGGAAAGCTGCTCGGCCAAAGGATGCCGACCAGGAAGGCGCTCGACTAGAGGGCGTCGACCAGAGCGCGCGCCAAGAGGTGCCCCACCCAAAGCTGCTCGGTTAGAAAGTGCCGACCAAAGACAGCGCCAAGGCGCTCTGCTAGAAGGTGCTCGCCTAAAGGGCGCCGACCAGGAGTACTTGAAGCAACTCCGCCACAGGGCGCCCCATTGGGCGACCAGCTCGGCTCGGCAAGGGTCCCGAGCCGATGCCTTAACCAAATGTTCAACCTCCGCCTAAAGTCCAAGGGACTTGACAACTCCTACGACTTGCGACCTGCCACTATCTCCAAGCCATCAAGGCATAAGATCTCCGCAGGCGTTCGGCACGACCTGCCATTAATGCATGAGACTCTCTCAAGTCTCCGATGCACTCAGGCATTTAATGAACACGGCCCAAGACGATCTTCGGATCACTGAACCGTCAGAGCGCATGGCTCTACCTGACCGCCGGTTCATTCGGTAATAAATGCACTTACCATTCACAGACCCCAGGCCCGCTACGGCCGGCGGTTCAACCACTCCAACAGGTCCGATCGACCGTGACAACTCCCTGGTTCCGGTCTGATTCGGCCCCGTTCTCCACTATGCCATAAATGGGCCAAATCGTGCCCAATTATCACAGACAGGGACAAATCCCCCGGTTACCTCCCAGGTAACGTAATCCCCTCCTATAAAAGGGAAGCTGGGAGAACCAAGGGGGGGGGACAGCAAAAAACGGAAACAGATCCCCGGGACCGAACCCGCCGGGAAGCACAGACACAATTGAGGACATCGTCCTCTTCGTCTTCTTTATCTTACCCAGATGTTCTTGCTGTCTTCTCCATATACTCTCTTCCCTGCTCTCTCCACATATTGGCCCCCTCTGACTTAGGCATCGGAGGGCCGGCGCCGGGGAGCCCGGCCACCGGCTTTTTGCAGGACTTACACCCTCCAGGAGGACGTCGCCGGCCGGCGCACCGCCGTCCGCCCCCTGTAGCAGCGGAGCTCCTCCTTCCCCGGCTTCGCGGCGGCCCCCGGGTCCAATTTCCAGCAACAATTTTATATATATATATATATATATATATATATATATATATATATATTAGTGTATAGATTTCATACAAAGAAAATATTAGTGTATATATTTATATAGTATTATGCTAACAAGAGAAAATATTATTGCTTGTTAAAATTGTTATGCGATCTCTAAAGTTACTTCAACAAGATTATGCTCATAAAAAAAATAACAAGATTATGCTCATAAAAAAATAATTTATACCGATATAAGATTACATTAATAAAAAATATTATAAAATGATACAAATTATTATGTAATCTTTAAAATTATACTAAGATTTCTTCTATATCTAGTCTAGGTGGGCGACGTGGTTGGCATTAGGCAATGGATATACAAAAGGACTAATATATTGTTTTTATCCAAACGTTGGTGAAAAACTCTAAAAATTATGAAAAAGTGATATAGTTTGAGCAACAATTATCATATCCAAATGTTAATGGAAAGATGTAGGAATGGGTTATTTCATTTATGCCTCGGCACATTTAGACTATTTTTATATTTCTTTATAAATATTTTATTTTCGAAATTTGCAATTTGACCCTGAATAAAGGATGCACTATATATTCAATAAAAATGTGCATTTGTGTGAAAATTATTTGTACACTACAAATTCATTAAAAAAAAAGTGCATTAATTTGTATGACAATTTGATCCATTTATTATTAAATTAAATATTTTCATTTGCTTTTTTTTTGCCTGAAAAATAAGTATGTTTGGTTCTATCTGGCTGTTTGAGTCGCTTGCGCTTCTCATTCCTGTGTTTTGTTTCTGGCTTGTTCTTCTCTTATTCTTGGTTCTCTTTTGTACTTATGTTTGCAAGGCACGCTAATTCACATGCTGAGCGGCCACGCCAACGTGTACTTAGCGAAGAAACGTAGTGTCCCCTTGCTATCGCTTTCCTCCTCTTCCCTAGTCCGACCGGCTCCGTCACCGCTGCCGGCGCGAGACAACACCATGCCATACCACCGATTTCCTCACTCTTTCTCTCCTTCGCCTTTTCTTACCTACTTTCGCTGCCGGGAATGCCATTATTAAGTGGGAAACGGCCCACCTCTGCCCCACGACCGACGTGCTCCTTCGACTCCTCCCGCGGATGCGCTCCCTCATCTCCTCCTCTGTCTTCACCGTCGCATCGGCCACCGGCTCTTGGGTACCGCCGTCGACAGGCTCGGACGCATCGCCGCCAACGCTGGCGACTGGTACAGGATCGGTTATTATCGGCGGCGAGAGCTGATCTGGATTCTCATACCCCAACCCCTGGATCCGGCACCATATATAGGTGGCGCGCCATTGCAGAGTGGTCGCCAGAATGGAGAAAATAGGCGATGGGAAAGCTTGGCGACAACAAGAGAGGGAGAGGAGTTAGAGACCGAGGAGTACACGAAGGTTCTCTCGACATTAATTACTAGAAACCTCAAATTTATTATTCCCTTTAACTTGATAAAACCTGTCGTGGCTGCGAGCCTGCGGCGAGAAACGTCCTCGCCTCTTCTTCTGCTTTTCCTCCTCCTCCTCCTAGGATCCATTCCAAAATTTCCTAAAACCGTCTCCATATTTAGCTAAAAACAGAATTGCCTGTTTTCCCGTTCAATCGAGCTCCTTGCCACGTGTCCAATCACCGCGACCGCCGCGACCATGCCGATGACGGCCGAGATGTACCCTCCGATCGACTCCCCGTCCCAAAAGAGAGACCGAAAGACTTTCTCGAGGACGTTACAAAACGTACGATTAAATGGGGAGAGACCAGGAGAAATTTCAGCTCCGCCGTTACTCCTAAAAATAAGAAGAAAAAACTAATAAATGCTTAAAAAAGTGGTACAGCTTGCGAACAATAAGCTTACAGCCAAATTTTTGTTTTTCCCGTATTTTTTCGTTATTTTTGCCGATCTAAATAAAGCTCCTCCTTCCTCTCCTTCTCGCTCTCCTTGAGGTTCGCACCGTCCCCCCTTTCCCATCTCTCTAGCTGTTGCAGGTAGGTTTCCTCCGCTTCCCCCCCACAATCGACAGAAGTGGAGTCAGGAAACCTTCCTCTAGTGTGGGTCCCACTCAAGGAATTCGAATCCTGAGGTTTGTCGTTCATGCAACAAGATCGTCCCGTTCGCCTTTTTAATTTTTATATTTTTTTAGAAATTTATTTCGATATTTTGATAATTGATACATGGGATTCCTCGTAGGAATAAAAGGAGGATAATGATGCGGCATCTGCTTCTGGTTTTCTTGCTGCTGCATGGAGTTGCTGCGGCTGGGAATCAGCCAGCGGCAAAGCCAGCGGCTGCGAAACCCCCGGCGGCAAAGTGGAAGACTCTGAGCGGTATCGTGATGGCTTTTTTATCTGATTTATTGGATTACATTCTTTCTTAAACACCATTTTGAATTTTTTATGCTAATTTTATGAAGAGAATGTATTTTATTCATGGTTTCTACCAGTGAGATCCCATTATTTATGATGAATTGAGTGTGTTTCTCTTTCATTCCAAGAGTCCCAACTGCTATTGGTTTGACATGGTATTTGCTAGGCTTTGCTTTCATGTCTTATTGCATGTCATGCTGGTTAATTTCCTCAGTGGCTGTCTTCACGGCCAATACCATTTCGCTTTTAAATTTGGAAGCATGCACAGTGCTTGTAAACAGATAAATAAGCTTTTTTCGTTATCGTTTGATAATGTTGGTGGATCTGCACAAAAAATAAAAAGATAGTTGGTAGAGGGGACCAAATGAAAGGTGAATTGCGGAGAATTTTTTGTCTGGGTTATATGGGGCCCACGCAATCTAACCTGCAACATGTGACTTATTACCTTCAGATATATAGTGATCTAATAGTAAAAAATTTGCTACCTCATGGTGACTTCTGCTGTATTGTCTTTGTTATTTTTTGTCATGATTAATAGTGATTTCTGAGAAGAACACGATAGCATGTTTTTTATGTCTTTAACAGCCACAATAATCTGTAACTTTTGATCATGTTAGTCCTTTTGACCTGTAATAAAGGTTTAAACTAAAATTTAGAAATCCATGTATTTTAACTAGATGTAGGGTGGAATTATGAAAAACATAATATTAATACATTAGCTCGTGGATCAGGAATTCAGCATCTATTATCTTAATAAGTCAATAAAATATTTTTCGCATCTGTATGCAGGTAATGCTCCATTAGTCATAGCACGCGGCGGCTATTCGGGGATCTTTCCTGAGTCCAGTCAATTTGCATACCAGTTTGCATTGGCAACAAGCTTGAAAGAAACTGTTCTGTTATGTGATCTGCAATTGTCCAAAGATGGGGCTGGTATTTGCCATTCAAATTTGAAGCTCGATAATTCGACAACTATATCAACTGCATTTCCAAAGAGAGATACAACCTACTCTGTGAATGGACAGTCTCTTCATGGATGGTTTTCAGTGGATTTTACTTCAGATGAGTTACTCGGCAATGTTACGAGTAAGCACATAGTAGTTCTTGTACTTCCAATAGGACATTTGTCAGCACTTGTGTTAGCTTGTTGATTAATTATAGAATACAGGCTACAGTCTTTTACCTTAAGATGCATAATATTTTTAGTAATTAATCAGCACATCATGCTCATTTTCTAAAGTAAAAAAAAGAATATTAGTAATGTGAATTGACAAGCTTGTGCAAAATATAACTATTGAAATGAAGCAAAAGGGTCTTTCTGAAACAGTGGTTTATCACCTGATTTCTGTTATTCATGGAAAGAAAGCAGGTTCTGTAAGTGGTCCTACAGCCTGGATATGTCATAAGCTGAATTGGAGAAATTGACTCCAATATATGCTGCACATGTACAACATATGCATGTGCAAATTGCTAGGAAACAGATTCAAGGACACGTATAACATTTTCTTTGTACTTTCTGTGGAAAGCACTATGAAAAGGCAGCTGAAGCATCACCTTTGTTAAATATCTTTTTTGTCAACCGAAAATTATGGAATTTATCAGAATAGTCATCTTGTGTGGAGGGTAATGTTCTTGTTGATCAGTTTGAAATATAATTAGTCTAATCTCAATTCTATAAATTTGTGGTAGGATCTTGGAATCAACCTTCTTTATAATTCATATAGTAACCAAATTTGATGCTTGATTTTTTGATGAAATTCAAACTGTAGACTGACTATTATCTCATTGTCATGCTACTCTCATCATCTCAAAGCAATTCAGAATATCTTCTCTCGGCCAAGTATATTTGATGGCAACCTGCCACTATCCATGGTTCAAGACATCACAGGGTTTCACCCATCTCAGTTTTGGTTGAATGTGCAGGTATGCTTTTTTGTGGCATTGGTTATCGTTTTTTTTTACTATAAATGAAACTTTTTTCTTCCAGTTCATGCCTCTGCACATGTTTGGGGATTAAATACCAGCCTTGTTTGTACTCTTGTAGTAGAATGTTGGCCTATTTTGAGGACTGTGTGCAAAATTAAGGAAATAGCAGAGATGCCTAGTTACTCATTCCAGAAAACTTCTGGCTACTTGGGTCAGGAGTTACTCCTCTCTCTCTCTCTCTCTCTCTCTCTCTCTCTCTCTCTCTCTCTCTCTCCGATATTATATTCTGTAGTACTTTAAGTCTATCTCTCTCCAACATTATTTTCTGTATTACTTTTACATTTAACGATATCATGTTGCCGAACCTCTTTGCATTTGGTCAGACCTGCGGTGGCATAGGCATGGCTTCCTTATTAGGAGTTCATAAAAGGAGATTCTTTATAATGCCCTATCCTATTGTGACTAAGCTGATTCTTTCATATTTACCTAGAGAGCTGATATGCCATGACCATCAATACTGAACTGATCTTTATTCTTACTTTTGTTGCAGTATGACATGTTCTATAAGGAACACAAATTGGATCCAGCAAAATTCGTATTGACAGCATCAGAAAAAGTGGTCTTTGATTACATCTCATCTCCAGAAATTGGTTTCTTAAAGAGTCTCAGTGGGAAGTTAGGAAAAGCCAAGACGAAGCTCATCTTCCGGTTTCTAGATGCGGATGCAGTAGAACCCTCAACTAATCAAACATACAGCTCAATCTTAAAAAATCTTTCAACAATCAAATCATTCGCTTCTGGAATTCTTGTTCCCAAAAGCTACATTTGGCCTGTTAATAAAGATAATTATCTGGAGCCTTCTACTACTCTTGTAACAGATGCTCACAATCTGGGCCTAGAAGTGTATGCATCTAATTTTGCAAATGACCAGCCTGCAAGCTACAACTACAGCTTTGATCCTACAGCCGAGTACTTGCAGTTTACTGATAATCCAAACTTCTCTGTTGATGGTGTGTTCACAGACTTCCCTTCCACAGCATCAGCAGCTATAGGTAAGTGTTCTTTCTGCTCTTTCAATGCCTTTCAATACTTATCCTAGAAAAAAATATGTATTAATAATCTCTGTACAATGGAGAAATAGTGCTGCTAAAATGTGCATGCATACACAAATTGCTTTTAAGTATTCAACATCATCAACTTCAGACAAACATTTAGGAACCTAGTCTTAGTCTTGCTGCCATAAAATGTTTTCAGAGACTCTATTTTATACCTTTGTGATGAGGTCAATCATAATGTTCTGGATCTTTATTCTCTCTTTCAGCTTCATCAGTTGTTGTTGATACTTGCACTTCTATTTCTTATAACGTTCCGGATTTATTTTGTTTTGTTTTTTTAAGCCCCTAGACATGGTGGCAAAGGCATTGATCCGTTGTTGCATCAAATGAGGATTTAGCATTGAACCTTTTATCCACTCTGTTCATGGTTATTTTGTTTGATGCAGCTTGCTTGGCACATAACAAGGATAATGCTGCTGCTAAGAAAAGTGAGTTTAACATCCTTTCTCAGGCTATTATCATGGTGTTTCTCAATGTTTTTTTGGTGGGTTACACATTCTAAGACACATAAACTGGCTATGGATGCAGAGAGACCACTAATTATAACACGCAATGGCGCAAGTGGAGTCTTTGCTGGATGCACCGATCTTGCTTATCAGCAAGCAGTAAAAGATGGAGCCGACATAATTGATTGTTCTGTTCAGATGTCAAAAGATGGGGTGGCCTTCTGCTTGGATTCAGCAGATCTTATGGGTGACACAACAGCAATGGATTCTTTCATGTCCCGATCAGCTTTGTTGCCTGAGATACAGAAGAGCAATGGAATATTTTCATTTGATCTCACATGGAGCGAGATCGAAAGTTTGAAGCGTAAGGATTTCATCCTTTTGCCTTAATGTTATGTGAGATGTATTTTGTGATTACAAATGACCTTGATTTGCTGTGGGACAGCTGTTAATTCATTCATCAAGGTAACATATTCTTAATAGGCAATACCCAGAATGTAAGAATTTAAATTAACCTGGCAGATCAGGAATTTTATTTTTTTTAAGACTCAAAATATCATTTACTTCTACATTTGATCACATGTAGTTTTAATAGCATCCACTATCTGTACCTCGATTTTTAATTCTCCACATCCATATATTTCTAAGAAATCCATTGTCTAGCTGAATAAATTATGATGTTGAATTTGGCCCTCAAAGAGGAATTACTCCATATTTTAATAATATATATTTAGTTTAAAGAAAAGTATTATTGATGGAATGAGTCATATAATTATGTTTATCCTTTCTATCAACTGAGAAATTATCTTAATTATGAAAAGTTTGTTATGTATGGCAATCTAAAAATTCCTAAACATTTCAAGAATTAATCAGTTTGTAATTATGATAGACATGTGCACTGAGCTTTTGTCATGGTGCTGAGATCTACTGCTAAAAGATAATTTTCCTATTTTTTGTGAAAAGTCTGAGACAAAGATATCAAAATGCAAGATTCAATGTAGGGTACTGGATTCATCTCTGGCCCACCCATTATGACCTAAACAGCAAAACTGAAACTATTCCTATCTATTTAGGAACTGTTAATGTAAAACGTTTTTTGCTAATTTAACATAAAATGTTTACCGATAACCGCTTTTGATAGGATTCATCTTCCATTTATATCGAAACTTGTTTTTTGTGCATGTATTTTCGCAATTTGAGAGGATATGGTTCAATCATGACCCATATTCTGTTATCATGATACTCAAGGGAACCGTTTCTCAATTTGCTTGTGTAAGAATCATCTTGTGAAATTTGTAGTGGTATTCTGGTATTATTCTACCTCATTGATCTTTGGGCCCTTTTTTTTCTGGCAGCGATGCTAGCAAATCCCCTTTCTAGCGCTAACTTGGTGAGGAATCCAGCCGCAAAGAATCAAGGCAAATTCATGACACTGGCCAAATTCTTGGACTTTGCAAAGAGCAGCACTGTCTCTGGAATCTTAATCAACATTGAGGTAAGTCCACATTCTCTCTATTCCACATGTTAATAATTTCTTGTGAACATTCTCTGCTAGATCTTAATCAACATTTTATTAGAGTTGAGTCTATTCCCAATCAGCAAGCCAGAACTGCTAAGTTGTTAACAAGTGAAATGACATTGTTAAGGATATTACATATGTGGATCTACTTTTCTGAAATTAATATTGATTGTAGGCTTTAATGAAGGTAGGATTTGAGTTTGACTAGGTTTAAGTTGTGATGTTCTCTGAAATTGTATTCCTTTTTGGTAGAAGAGCTCCAAGTACACGCATGTGTAAGTGAACTGGCATGTTCAAGTTAGAATTGTTTTGAAAGAAAATGCCTGCATGAAGTCTGTTCTCAATCAGCAGCCGAGAACTGCTAGATTGTTTAAGCGAAATCAATTATTGATTGGAGCTCTGGGGTTGGAAAGCAAGTGGGGGATCAGTATGAATAAATTTAAGGTTGCGATGTTCTCTGAGATATATTCCTTCCTAGGAGGCTTGCACTAGGTATTCAAGTGAGGACCATCTTAGATGTTCCATGCCACAAGCGCCCCACCTGTCTTTCGAGCCCTGCATCAACTGTCAGGTGGGGCCCATTCCAAAAGGTCTGTGTACGCATGTTTAGTCGTTTTGCACCTACATGAGCATTTATCTCAACTCTCAAGCATACTTCTTATTTTATAAACTTACCCTATTCATCCTGGACTTTGTGCCCAAATTGCTACCTTTTCCCATGGTGGTCATGAGAATGCCTTTGGGTTCAGGGTAAGGCAAGATTTTGTGTTTGGCAACTCGTCCACCATTTGGTAGCCATTGGCATTGGGAGATAGACGCTCAAAATGAGTGCTGCATTGAAATATGTGTGTGAATTTCAAAGCATCAGTAAGGAAGAAAGGTGACCACAAACAGGATATCTGTGCCTGGCTGTACACCTAAGACTTGTTTTGGGGATTAGAGGCTTTAGAAGGTGTCCTTTGTCTACTTGACAATGGTTATAACGACTTGTCAGCTTCACCTAAAATCCTTCTTATTTCATTTGGCACTTGCCAGAAAATCTGACATAGCTGTAAATTATACAGAAAACAACTGCCTTCTTTCCCCTGCTCTTCTTTAGCAGTAGAGTGCAACAATGGATGCTAATGCTTTTGCCCTGTAGGGTGTAGGGCCCTTAATGGAGAATTGAACTGGCCCTATTTTGAAGTGAAACTACGTGACTATCAAGTCCACCAGAAAATCTGATAAGATTTCTAAATGGAATAATAATAAGCAGCCTGATATTCCTGCTTGTTACGATCTTCAAATCAATGTTTAAAAAGCTGGGGTTAATCTCAGAGGTTTCTGTTTGTGTAGATCAAAGCTCAACCATTCTAATGAAGTCTTTGCTGCAAAAAAAATTAAAATAAGAATGTAAGTTTAGGAACAGAAGACATCTCTTTAGATTGCAAACCAATGGTCTGGCCAGCTCTTTTCAGCTGAACTTTAAAACTCATTCTATCTATAAGTAGCTCCTTCTGTACAACTCAGTGGAATTATCGCAGTCTACATGTGAGGTTCCAAAGATGTGTGTGTTCTCCTGTCTGTAAGCCTTGTACAGTTTAAACTTGATGTAACAGGCTGCCGTATTTATTTGTCCAATTCATTGCAAAAAATCTTGTGCACTTTGATGTATAAGATCTGAAGATAAGAGAGAATGAATAAAGTTAATCTTTTAAAACCAGTTCAAGCAATCAGACAGACAAGGTACATGTGATTTGTCAAAGCTGTTGTTCGAAGGGATCATATTGTGACAGAAGTAATAAATGAGATTTTTATCATATCCATGAGATAAATTTGCTTATAGCCTCTGCCTGAATAACGTCTTAAATACAGCATATTTCAAATTGAATATTATCTACAGTGCAACAAGAATTTTGAAATGTCAAAATTACTTTATTCTGTATATGCAAAGGAACTTTAGTAAATGACAGATGAAAAAGGCATGTCTGAATTTCAAATTCCTAAAACCTTGAGGGTCCTGATGTGTAACCATCATATCACTAGGCCAGGTGGTAATGGAAATTTATATAGCTAGGAAAACAAGATATCAAGTGAAACAACTGATTATCTTCTATCTTGAAACAACTGATTGTCTACTATGCAGTGCCTAAAATTACTGCTCTAAATCATCTTACCAGCCAATCATCATATGCTTGCAGAATGCTCCATACCTTGCTTCCAAGAAGGGACTTGACATAGTTACTGCAGTCTCCAGTGCCTTGATAAATGCCAGCTATGACAAACAAATCACTCAGAAGGTTCTCATCCAGTCTGATGACACTTCAGTCCTCTCCATGTTCAAGAACAATTCCAGCTACAAGCGAGTTTTCAAAGTGGAGGAGACTATAAGTGATGCTCCAAAGCCAGCAGTGGATGAGATTAAGCAGTTTGCGGATGCAGTTAACATTGCAAAAACTTCCCTTATTGCTAGCTCAAACTCATTCCTTACAAGTTTTACTCCAGTGATGGATAAGATGCATGCAGCGAACCTCTCTGTCTATGTCACAGGACTGAGGAATGAGTTCGTGAGTATACCATTCGATTGCTTCTCAGATCCAACGGTAGAAATTGCTACTTATGCTGCAGGGCTTGCTGTTGATGGGATAGTAACGGAATTTCCTGCAACTGCTAGTGCATACTTCAGTAAGTATCTGGAAAAACAAGGGCACATTTATTTTCATAATTATACAAGAGCATGAGCATATAAGGATAAGCGTATTCTTAAATATTTTTTTCTGCTGAATTTCTAGAATTTTTTAATTTTGCCTGTAGATATTTTAGTTGATTACAGGTAATCAAGAAATCATTACCCAGTGTTATCATGTTTATTATTTTTGACTGTATCAGATTTATCAATCATTATTTCAGTTCTAAGAAACCTATTTCTGAATTTAATCCAATTTGGTCTCCTGTGATGTTATGATCCATTACGATCCAGTCTTTAACTGTCATTTTTATCAGTCGACCAATTTTATGCTCGAACCTCCTCCAAGGAGAGGAGTGATAGCATCACCCAATTCACTTCTGAGTAATAGTACTTGACTTATGAAAACGAAACATTCAATTATCATCAAATATACTTTCTCAAGCAACATATTTTAAGGGTGCTTTCTCAAGTAACATAGTAAATATGATTGCTTTGCAATCTCTTCCCAATCTTCTCTTGTATTCTGCAACTACAGTAATTAACATCCATAGGATTGCTTTATAAGTGCTTCTTATAATTGTTCACCTTCCTATCATTTCAACTGCTGTTTCCACACTCTCATACCCAAAGCTTCTCCTATTCATGTTCCTGGTCCCCACTTCTTGCAGCTGTAGTTGGTCGCAATTATCATCTCGTTTTCTTGTCGATCCTTATGCCCAAATTTGTCCATTCATCGGCAAAAAAATCTCCCTATATGACTATTGCTAGCTGATGATGTGGTGGTGCCATAACAAACCGAAAAAGATGGCTGGATCTCTTTTTATGAGGCTACCTGAGTGGTTGGAAAGTTATGGTGCTTCAAATTACACCCAGTGACGAGCTAAACTGAATATTTTGCAGGGAGCCCGTGCTCTGATGTGGAAGCCAATTTGCCATTCTCAATCCTACCAGTGGAGCCTGGTTCCCTGCTCAAGGAGGCTCAACCAGAACTACTTCCTCCAACCCAAGCCCCTGCACCTGCTCTCGATGCTGCCGATATTGTGGATCCACCGCTGCCTCCTGTTGTCAAAGTCTCCGAGACGGCACCAGGTGCAGCACCAGCAAGTTCTCAAACTCATCCAAGTGGTCAGCCAGCCAATGCTGCAGATGCTGCTCTATGCCTCTTGATGATGATGCTCGGTTTCATTTATTTGAGCTGCCACTGATTTGGCAGGCCTTCACACCGTTTTCTTCATATTGTTGCCTACTTAATTTAATTTGCAATCATTTTACGATGTTTTCTTGAACCAGTTGGTTCTGTCTTAAGTTGACAGATTTGTATTAGATTGGACCATTGAAGTAATATTCCATCGTCGTAAGTTTTAGGTATGGCTGCAGTAACATGAATCTTTGGGGCAAGCTGTGTATAGCTTCAGTTTGCATCATTTATTTCTGACGGCAGGCTCTTGTCGGTCTCAAAAAGCTCCGTAGGAAGGCCAAGCATTGCTTGAAGCGGCAGAATTAATAATGTTTCTTTATTTGGTACAAAGGAGTGGGCTCAATGTTGTTGGAAATACTGAAATCACTTCACATGCGAACAGTACGGCCTTAGTCCACTCTTGAAGATAGGATGGATATTTGACACAGTAGTTTGGTTTCATGTACATGAGCACATGTCCCAACACAAACACACATACAGAGTCTCAGATTTGAGGATATCTGACACAGTTGTTTGTTCTCATGTACATTAGCACATGTCGCAGCGCAATCACACATAGGGCCGATTTAGTCCACTGTTGAAGATATGATGGGTGTTTGACTCAATTGCTTGGCTTCATGTACATGAGCACGTATCCCAAGAGGTCCAGCCGGCAGCATTGGCCTGTATCCCGAGCAAAAGGAGTTCTCGTGCTCAAAAAAAATCTTCAACCAGCCGCGTTGCCCAAAGTGTTTTCACGACGGAAGCTTGCTATAAGCGAGTTGGAGCAACCTAAATAACTACTCCACTGCAGAACTATTTTAGCGTTATCTATTTTAAAATTTATTTGATTCATAGAATTTTTTATTAAAATATTTTTTAAAATATAATATCTGAAATAATAATTTTAGCATATTTAATTGGATATAAAAAAGTGATAAGTAGCTTATGTTTAATTTGACATCTAAAAAAATTGCATAAAATATTTATTATACATTTAATAAAAAAATATTTATGAATTTTGATATCTTAAAAATAATTTTTTAAAAAATTAGTTTTTAACCGGTAAAAAAGTAGTTTTTATAATTTTTTACCAAATAGGCGGAAATCCTCTCCCAATCATTTCATGAACTAGAGGAAAAAGGTGCTCTTGGAGACAAACCTATCATGCCTTGTGAAATACGGAGAAAAGAAGCACAAATGCTTTCTTTTTCGAACAAAGTGAAGCCAATCAGGGAGTGGATTCATTTTCATTTTTATTTTCTCCAAATTAGCAATCATAGCCTATTATGATTGCTAAAAGCGAGATTAGAGAATGTTCTTTTTTTCCATCGCTACCTTAGTGCTTACCATCCATCTGAACGGGAACAAAAGAAAGCAACACCTGAACTCATTATATTACAAATACCGAACCCAGATCTCACTTGTGTAGAACACCCACCATCTGTAGCAAAATTGGAAGGCTGGTGATCGCGAGCAGCTCCGCAAGAGAAAAACGGAAAAAAAGAAAATCCACTTGAAATCACATCACGCAAGAAACATAAGCCAAATCAGTTAGCGTTACAACGACGGGTTAATGGCAGCACTCAATTAGTTGTTTCCACAGCAGAATAGCAACAGCTGCCGTAATTTGGATGACATTATTACTACCGTTGCCGAGAAGACTAATAGGAAGAGGACGAGGTGGCCGTTACCTTTTCCAACACTTGGACTGCGTCCTTCATCGAAGGCCTCCTCTGAGGAGCACTGGAACAGCATGCAAAGCCCAACTCGAAGCAGTTTAGCAGAGCCTCTTCCTTGCCTTCCACCTCGCCTCTCAGCACCGGGTCCACCATCCTCCAAATTCTGTTCCTCTCCTCCACCACAAATCCAGCACTCCATTGCCGGAGCTCCACCTCTGAGAACACCCTCCCAGCAATCAACTCCAGCAATACCATCCCAAAAGAGTAGACATCCCACTTGGCATTGGGCTTGAGATTCTTTAGCGACTCCGGCGGCTGATGTGGAGGAGTAGCCAATGCTGAAGTGGAGGAGGAGCCGCAGGGGCTGGCTCCGGCGACGGTCGACAAGTCCGGTAGGCTGCTTGTGGACAGCACCGACCGCTTGCTTCCAAACTGCCTGGCCGATGCGCCCCGTCTGCAGCTGCCGTCGCCCGGCACGAGCCGATCCAGCCCGAAATCTCCGATCACCGGATCCATGTCGGCGCCCAAGAGAATGTTGCTTGGTTTGACATTGCCATGAACAGACTTCTTCTCATGGAGGTACGCAAGCCCCCTCGCCACGCCATTCGCTATCCTCAGCCGGGCATCCCAGTTCAGGTGAAGCGGCGAGGAGCCCAGCTTCTCTGCAAACAATTAATTAGTCTATGCTCGCTACCAGTGCGACAAATCCGATACGCGGAAGAGAAAGAGAGACGTAGAGATAGAGCTGTTACTGCTAAAAGAGATGTTGGCGAGGCTGCCGTTGGGGGCGTAGTCATGGATGAGGAGCTTCTCGTCAGCACCCCAGTAGAATCCCCGGATGCGGAGGAGATTGGGGTGGCGGAATTTGGCGATGCTGCGGACCTGGGCATCGAAATCCTTGAACCTGTAGATGGTGCAGCTCTCCCCCATCCGGCGGACGGCCAAGGCGGTCCCGTCGGCGAGAACCGCCTTGTAGACGATGCTGGGTCCGGTGGCTCCCAGTATGTAAGCCGAGGCTTTCAGCAGAGTCTCCAGATCCAGCTCAGCTCCATCGACTGTGACGAGAGTAGCACCCTGCTGCTTCTGCTGTGCTTGGGTTTTGCCATCCTGCTTTCCTCTCGTGTGTAGCTCCCCCACTTCTGCTTCTGATTCCGAGGACGCCGAGGTTTCGGAGGCCTCTTCGGTGTCATCGCTGTCCCCACCCTTCTTTCTTAAACACCAACACAAGGTACCTACTCCACTGGATTCAGGGGATGCTGATGGCGGCCCTTCATCCCTCCCTCCTCTCTCCATCCTCTTCAGGTCGAGCCCTCTATCTGCTTTCTGCTGCTGCTGCCGCTGCCGCTGCTGCTCTCTTTTCTTGTTCTTTACTTGGTACGCATACAAAAACACTATAAATAGAAGGACAACCCCCGTGATATCTCCGACGGCGATCGCCACGACTGCTGCTGGCCTAAGACCCCCCTGCCCTCCGCCGCCCGCTGCAGACCCTGGCGACGAATTCCCGGCCGGGATCTCGGGTATCGCCGCGAAGGCTGGAGGAGACTTCGGCGGCGGCGGAGCTGCAGTGGAGTCATTAGGGGGAGGATTGGAGAGGATGGAAGGGATCGTGCACATGCTCTTCAGTGGCCTTCCGCAGAGCTCTGGGTTCCCCGCAAAGGCCATCGGCTTCTGCGCGAGGAAAGCTCCAGCCTGCGGAATCTCTCCCGTGAGATTATTAAAGGAGAGATCGATCAAGGCATTGGCCGGAATTCTTGCTGCAAGTTCCGGCGGGATCACGCCGGCGAGCCGGTTGGAGGACAAATTCAAGTACCGGAGGCTCTTTACGCCGAGATCCGGCGGCAGGGATCCATTTACAAGATTGGAGCTCAGATCGAGGACCTCAAGCTGCTCGAAACCTCCGCCGGGGAGTTCGCCGGAGAGGTAGTTGTTGGCGAGAGAGACCGTTGTGAGGTTGGGAAGCAGCATCAGATTTCTTGGAACTCCGCCGACCAAGGCGTTGCCGGAAAGGCTGAGGGACTGCAGGCTTTTCATCTCGCCGACGATCTCGGGCAGCTCGCCGGAGATCTCGTTGTTGGACAGCTCGAGGACGCGGAGGTCGGAGGCGTTGAAGAGGGTGGCGGGGAGGGTGCCGTTGAGGAAGTTGCCGGAGAGGTCGAGGTGGCGGAGGTGCTCGATGAGGCCGAGTTTCGCGGGGATGGAGCCCAGCAGCTGGGCATCGGGGAGGACCAACCCAATCACTCTAGAAGCGGAAGCAGCCGGTATCCTAAAGTCGTCGCGACTGGTGTTCCATGTGAAACTAGCGGCATTAGCGATTGGGAAGCCCATGCACATGACCCCATTCCACGAGCAGGGAGTGGCGTCGTCGTAGTTCCAGTCACCGAGCACCGATAGGGGGTCGCTGAGGATGGAGTACTTGAAGGACAGCAGCAGCACTCCATCCGAGTTAAGACCAAATATTTGACAAGGTAAGAGTAGAAGACCGCAAAGCAAAAGAGCAATACGAGAGACTGTACGTCTCCATCTGGAACGGAGACTACCGCTTAGAGAGCTCATGCTGCAGCCTTGGAGCAAAGCATGTCTCAATGGAGGGGAGAATAAGAGGTGGACGGAAAGGAGATAAAGAGGAAACAGGAGTAAAAAAAAAAAAAAAAAAAGGAGGCGGAGGAGGAGTAATGGGGGAATCCTTTGTTTGGCGGAGGGGAGTTCGCCAAATAAATGAAGGCCAGGGGGCGAGAGAAGATTGGAAAAAATTATACTGGCATTGTAGGAGAGGGACCAGGGGACATGAGGATGGGAGAGTGGCATAAAATAAGATAACAGCTCATCAAAAGGACGGCGCCGGCTATAAATATTTAACCGAGGTACGATTAAATACCCGCCCAGGTTTATACCCCTTTTTTTTTCCTCTCCTGATAAATTAAGAAGGGACGGCAGGGAATGAAATGCCCGTGTGCTATTCTCCTCATGGAGTACTCTGCTGACGCGAGTAAAACTGGGTAAAAGATTTCTTTTATATAGGATTCTAGTATAGCTCTTTTTGACTTGCCGTGGTTTTTATACAGGATTAGGAGATCTAAGGCGTTGGTTGGGACCACGGGGATTTGTAATGTGCGGGGTGAAAGTGTTATAGATCTGGGATGTCACAACAGCCTGGGAATCTTATGAGAGCATACTAGGTTTTGGATTTTAGCAGTCATGTGATGCAATTGTAGTTGCCTGGAGTTCTTAAACAAAAGACTGATGATTGCTTGAAAGAAATTTGATCAGAGTAGTGCTGCCTAGCTTTGACAGCTTCAATCAAAACCATAACGAGATGTCTTTGTGTCCTATATCTAAGAAATATGACGTACATAGGCATGATACTTGATAGAGTATAGTAACTCTTGCAATCTACTGTGGGATCAATAACTAGATAACAATAGATAGTTGGAGAGCTAACAAGGAACACTATGCTTTCCTTCAGCAGCTAATGTACGTCAGAAAGGAGAGCTTCCTCCGTATCTCTCATCTTTGATCCAATCTTGTTATTGTAGGCCCGCTTGAGGAGACATGCCATGCCCAACTTTATGGACATGGACAGCCGCTGGTCAGCCACCAAGCTTTTGTTTCATGGATAAAGCGTGGTCACCTCCATGCCCTATAAAATAGTTCGGTCCGTGTGCCTGATCTATAATACCTATTGCCCTCGTGAAACCATTCCATGCATCTCGATGATGAAGTCGCAATGCCTGCCCTTTTAATTGATGAAAGAAGACAAAGTAATGCACTGCAAAGATGGTGATGCCTGGTCTTTAGGATGTTTGTGTCTGACAGATGAAAGGTATGGTACTCACGACATGATCCTGGCCAAATTTTCCCCATAGTTCTGTGCTATTTAGTGGGAAGATTTTTGTTGGTAGTGGCATTTGTAGACCATGGGGAGTCAGTGACCTAGTTGACAAGCAACAATTACTATTTACTGGACTTGCTTTCTACTGGGATTGCTCGAGTCAGTTAAGATAGATATGGTTGGACAAGTCAGTCGATCAGGTTTTTTTATTCTGGCATTCATATGGTTCAACACCAGGCATTTGCACAAGTGAAGGAGGAGTTTCCATGGGCCCTTCTACTTAATTTGTTGTAAAATTTCCAAGAGGATTTCAATGAATGCGTGAGATAGCCAAAATGACTGTATGGCTGCTCTATTTTGGAGTATTTGGATAGAAATTAAGGTAGTTGTCGGTGCATTCGGACAGGTGGTAATAGAGTTTTTCACCTTAATTGATCTTTCACTCTTTCTGGCTTCTGTCCCATTTCCATGTTCTTAAAATTTTATTGGCTGGCGTAGTTGTATTCATGTCTTTCCATACAAATGGTACACATAATATTTAAGAAGATAATTTTGCTGAAGGTTTAGAAGTTGCTGAGAAAGTAGTTTTATTAAGAAATGATTTAGAAAAAAAACAGTCAAAACCACTTTTTACGCAAGGGTTTGGATATAGATTCTACACTGAAGAGTGCCCAGAGGAGTAAAGGCAGAACAAGGGTGACATGGAGATTATGTCTTGTTTCCAATGTGTTTAAGTACCTCCTTGGTAGCCCAACTTTGATAAACCTAATGTACTAAGGTTCGACGTAGATGACAACACTGATGACATACATGACCAAATGACAGCCATTTTAATTTATATCTAGCACTATCAACCTAGCAAGGTGTTCATAAGCATCACATATATATTTAGCTCAACATTTTCCTTGAGTTAAAATATGAGCATCTTGCTAGGTTGTGGTGTTATTTTTCTGTTGGCATGTATTGTAGTGTCATTAGGCATCATGAATGTCTGAAGTTCTTCTATAGATTTGGCTGGTTCTTTCAGCACCCATATATTGTCTGCTTCCTCTCAACATTTTTATGCTTTGCCAGTTCCATTTTTTTCGCTTGACTTTGATACATATGTCTTGAGTCTTAGGGTCAACTCATTGTGTCTAGTGGTTTGCTTGGAAGTTATCTACCTTGAATTCTGTTCATATTCTGAGATTAAATAGCACGGGTATGATAATTCTGTGCAGATATCTCTCCGTTTCTCTCCGTTTTCATCAAAAAAATTAATTCTATGCAGATCTACAACACCGTTTCTTGCAACTACGCAAACTACGGTCTCACAACAGAGTTACCTAATTGCATCAAAAAAAAAAAAAACAGTGTTACCTAAAATTTCAGCTTCCATAATATAAATATGTTTACAATGTATCATCCAAATACAAAGTAATATCTTTTCAATATGAATGGTACTAATTACATATACATGAAATATTTTCAATGTTATTGCGAGCCATCATGTGCCATTGCAATAACTAACAATAAAGTAATTGAGACAAAATATAATTTGGAAATTAGGCATCTGAACTTTTTAATCAAATAAACTTTATTGTTGTAGCAGCGCGAACAAAGGATCATAGTGGTTTGAGGGCGTGGACGTTCTACAACCATATCACCGTTATTTTTGTGGCTTTACCCTCGGATCGACATTGTCTTCTAACATCCGAGAAACTAATAACAGCAGCCATTTCGTTGGCTGCATAACTTTTGTTTTTTTATTTCTTTTTAGAAAACTACAAATTTTTTTACCCTGTTTCTTTAACATTAATTTCAAGGCATCCCAAGTGTACGCACGCCCAGTTGCCAAATGTGATCAAGTAGTAAAATCGTAGAACAGTAAAACAGGTAAAAGGTCCCACTATGTGATGAATGTTGATGGTTGGGCTTTCATATTTTCCTACAATGATTTATGGCCGAAACAAGATGTTCTTATCTTCAAGCGGGTTGCTTTTTGTACAAGTTGGCATTTACTCTTGATCCAAGCTTTTGGAGGAGTTTTTTTTTTTTTGGTAAACCGGAATTCATTGAACCATTCTAGAGTAGATGCATCCATGAGAATCAGAAAATAAAATGTAGAAAAAAAATCGGTCACAGTAGATCCTGTATGAGCAGCAATAAATAATGCCATTCAATATGCAACGCTATTAGTTGAAAGAGTTTTTCAACTATATATATATGTGTGTGTGATCGAAGTATTTAGCTTTCGACCATTTAATTCAAATGTGGTATCAGATCCAAGCACAATAATATGCCCATTAACTCAGAGTAGTTGGATGCGCTGTCTGTTTAAATAGAAGAGTTCATGGTCAACTACTTAGGCAGGTCGATAGAATACGTTCTAGTCCTTTTCATTCTTACTGAATCACAACAGGGCATGGGAGAGTCCCGGGAAAACTAATGGTTGAAATGGGAATGAAAAATTTGTTAATAATTCCGAGAGACAAGCTTCATTCTAACTATGGCTCCGTATATAGGAATAGTAAATTTAATGAAACTAGAATATATATGAAACCGAGTGGACTGTGACTTTTTGAAGTCGGAGATATGATGGCTGACCAGGCGCAGTCGACTTTGGCAAGATATCTGAGAAACTTGGACTCGCCTTCCCATTCATGGCTTGAATACCAAACAGAATATAATATTTTATATATATATATATATATATATATATATATATATTAAATTTAGATTGCCATATCAAATAATTCTGTAGATT
Source organism: Phoenix dactylifera (assembly GCF_009389715.1). Lineage (NCBI taxonomy): Eukaryota > Viridiplantae > Streptophyta > Magnoliopsida > Arecales > Arecaceae > Phoenix > Phoenix dactylifera. The sequence goes on along the minus strand of NC_052398.1, from coordinate 8,400,444 downwards.
AACTTGAAAGTCATTAAAAAACAATAACATTGTGTGGAAGATGAAGATGTTGCACTGTGTTTTCTTACCAAACAAGTTAAGCACACCTAATCATGCATGCTGAGTGGGGCAATGAGGTGTCTTAATACTGCAGCAGCCTGGCATTGGCATTGTTAAGTAATAGTGCTTTGGTCGGCAACAAGCTCAAAGGTGTGGCTTAAAATTCCAGTAATTGTGGCCTGGCACGTATAGTAGTACTTGTTTGGTTAATGAGCAAGGTAAGCTCATATGATTAAGTATAAAGTATATAATAGTAGAAGCGGCAATGCTTGACCCATTTTACATGATTTAACTCATTGTAGATCAGATTAGGTTACCTGTTTCATAAAATGATCAGACTTAAGTTTGGATTTTCGACCCACTAAATAAAAATATCGAGTTCGCATTGATATGGTTTGATTTATCATGTGCCCAACCCGATCCATAGTAGAATATTGTGTTTGACACTGCTGCAGCCACCGAGACTGAACCAAAAAATGTCCATTTGCTGAGGGGTGAGTTTTCAACACAAAAAATATCCAAATAATTTATGAAGGATATTTCAACATCCGGTCTAGTTAATCATCAGATTTCCAATGCTGGTTATTTAGCATGATTCTATTTTAATCTAGTCACCGCAACCGTTTAATTGGTTCAACCTGGGAGATTTACAGTACCAGAAAGTTCTTTTACCTTGTTCGTTCCTGATTTATTGGAGTACGAAAAAAGCTTGTTTGACCGAACAAAACCAGATACTGAAGTTTTTTTAGATTTACGGCCGTAAGCTCTTTACAAACCAAACGTAGCCTTAAAATAACGTTTTATATGCATGCAGGTCGTCAAGAACCACCTCCATGCACGTGGACTCTAAAGTTCTGTTCTGCGCTTGGGCCACATGTATCTCCCATTGCATATTTGCATGCACGCTAGTGTGAACGGTGCTTATAAATCTCCTTTTTGAGGGTGATTTGTTTGCATGTAATGCAAAGCTGTCCTCTCATCTTTAAAGCAATCTACAAAAGAGTTTAAGTTTAGCACTGAAAAAAGAACTCCATCGATAAATGAGATCCATTAAACATATTTGAGCACTTCAATCTTATTAGATTGAGCTAAAGCCTAAAGCAAAGCATCATCATGTACTTTTTGGGATTAAAAGCTTAGCTACCGGAGATGGTAATAAACTAGCAGAAATCGTGTCAGTGGCCAGCTCAAAGGTGGACCTCCCCGTACGTACCCCGTTCACAAGACTTCACTCTGCACCCACTGTTCTCCTCAACGTGACACCGGCAAATGAAATGCTTGCGTCCGGTGCTTCGTCGAGACTCGTTACCAGGCATCGTGGTGGCTCCCACGGAGACAGAAGCCCGGAGTCCAGCCGGAGCTAACGATAAAAAGCAACGGTTTTTACCTCTTGTTGGCTTCGGAACTGAGCAAATTCCCCTCTACAGATACCATGAAGCTTATCTTTTCTCCGCGCTCGCATTGGTTACTAGATTCTGGATGTGTGGTGAGCTGAGGACTGGAGATCTTTTCTGGAAACAAATCTCGAGGAGGTGGAAAGAAAGTAGGGTACTTATATAGTTATATATATGACGACAATTGAGAAAGCTTTTGAGTCCCGCTGTTCCTCGATTTCTTCATCCTTCCACCTTATGCTTTCTCACACTGTCATCCATGTGAGGAGAAATTAGATAGAATAGCTGGCTGCCGGGCAATGGATCAGTGACTAAAATTAGGTTAATGCCAGTCTGAGGGCACGCCCTGCTGTAATCCAACACTGTGAGATGAAGTATGCTTGCTGGCCTTGTTTTCTTTTTCTTTTTTAAGTACGCGGCTAGTTGCCGCTGGGCCTAATATAAAGTTCTTGAGCAGTGCTTGTAATAGGGAATTAGACTGGGAATTTAGAGCAGTGCTTGTAATAGGGAATTGGACTGGGAATTTACTTGGACTTGAACAGGTTGTGGCCTGAAAAGCATATAACGATCGGAGTCTCACTTGAACTCGGGCTGAAATCCAGACCCAGACTCGTGTGGGTTTAGGGCGTTGGACCACGGATAAAATCAAGAGCATCTCTCCAGATCACCAGTCCATTCTTTGCTAAGTCTCCATCTCATAGCGGTTTGGAGATTGGTGCAGTATATGGGAGTGGAGCTTGTCACATTGGACATACCCCGACTTTTGATGCCCATATTAAGTATAATTATTCCATCAATGGTATCAGAGCAGATGGATTCCAAAATGAATCATAAACCATACCTTGACTCACTAAATCCATCTTGAAACTTCGAGATGTGTGCAATCTGAACCGCACGATCAACCGAGATTAGCTCCGATATGGATAAAGATTAGGGAAGGATCTTTTTGGAGAGAGAGCTCTTAATGCGTGTATTAGAGAAGAGGTCTAACAAGCTATTTATAACCCTCTCCAGGGACCAAACACCGCGGGTGGTTACACCCGTTAAGAGTCACTCTCCATCAAGGTAACCCTTCACTGCTGCAAAATTACTTTAATGCCCTTAAGATCATTAGAATTTACGAAATTCAAGGGACACTTGTCAAATGTGGGTTCTAGTTAAACAGGATCAGGATTTAATTAAACAAAATGCAACATTCTTCCACTTGGACCATATTGATGTCATTTGTTAATGTGGGTCATAACTTGACGGGATCCCAATATGTCTTTATTGCAAAGCAATAGGTTTCTGCAATATATCATAGGTCAATTTTATAAATATTTTTAGATGTCCATTATTGCTGCATCTAAAGTATCTAGGAATGACCGATGCCTGCTTGCAATTGAATAAAATTACACCGCACAACAATGGAGTAATCTGATTGCTTTTGATAGCGAGTGTTAGAACTATTATCCTCAACATCAATAGTGCCCTGAAATAGTTAGCTTAAATGAATTGTAGTGATTCATCCACAATATTTCATGGCATGCTATATCATATCAAACTCCAAATCTGGACAATGTTATTTGATTGCGGATCATTTTTTTTCATTGCGGATCACTGAATTTGCGTATTATGTAGTGGTGGTCCATTCTGAGGCATAGCCCCAAAAAAAGGTCAACAAAAAGTAGGAAGCTCTCGGGTACTTCGTTCTAAAATGGGGTTTATTTCCACTCGATATAGATTACCAGGCCAAGTCGGTAGAGAAATCAATTACAGAATGGCTCTGACTTGTAGTGGTAAGATAAGCTGTCTTCGTTCCTGAAGTACATACCAACCTCATAGTGCAAGAATGGGTATCTTACCCGATTAAGTTAGATTTCATAAGGCAACGGCTACAACTAAGTATGTAAGACCGGGCAAACAAGCAATGAAATTACATCTATGATGAGGAAGTGATCAAGAAAGCAGAAGCTAGGGGGAAGCCAGGAGTCATTGAGATACATCCCAAAGAAGGTAGCTTTATCTTCACGGTCTTGATTGGTTATCAACACAAATGAGGTCTTGATGCAGAAGCTGGATGCAGTTTGTCTGCAAGAAAAAGGCTCGATTTTGGTGAACTGAATGCACACCATCATTATAGAGGCTAATGATTTCAGGAGGATATGGCTTCTTCCAGTCATGATGATCTAAACTTATTATTTGCTACTATTGTATCAATGTAAGACTAATCTTACCAATCTTGCAGTGTTTAAACTGCTTCCTCTGCAGTGATACATGGACCCCTTGTAGCATCTTTCTTAGCACTACTACATAGCCTAATTGGATACTGCTTCACAGCTCATGAGCATTCCTATGTCTCTTATACCTTTGGCAGTGCTGCAATGAGTTTGGTATGACTGTTATCATAGGCATGAAAAATTATATGCATGAATTTGATGCTTTTACTTCTGGATTGTGACATGTGACTGTGAATATGTGGTTAGGATTAGAGCCTAGTGCCAAAGGTTTTTCGGCCCAGCGGGCTTGGCTGGGCTTGGAAAATAGCCCCATTTGGTACATGAGATGATCGTGGGCCTGGAGATTAAAGTCCAGCCTGGTTCAAATTTTTTATTTTTTTGTGTTGGTTATTATTGTTTTATGCATTTGTAAACTTAATCGACAATTATTGTTGATAAGTAGACTTAATAGGATAATAAGTATGTTGTAGATTGCCGGTAATATTTAATTACTTTACTTATATCTAGCATTTTCTTAGGATATACTTAAGGTTTTTTAGGATGTTTTAAAAAATTAGAAAGATTGGTAAAGAAGCCGAGGTCTGAAGCCCAAGTAAGGGCCCAAGTAAGGGCCGGGCTTGGGCCTGGGACATAGGCTCAAAGACTAGGCCGGGCCTGGGCTTAAATAAATAATATTGATCTTTGGGCAAAGCCTGGTTCGAGCCCGGCCTTGCCCATGAACAGGTTTTTTTAGGACTCGGAGCAGGTTAGTTCATTGATATCATGGACTCTGGGGAAGGCGGTCCTTCAACCAGCTCCTCAGAGTTACATGACAAGATTATTATATATCTTATCATGCTCAATCCTATAATTTTTTTTTTGGCTCGGTATTCCAAGTCTTGGCATTTTTTTAGTTGCTGATTCACATTATTGCTTCATGATTTGGGATTCTGCAAAGCAGTTTACTTGACTGACATTGTGGAGCCCAGTAATAATGGGTTGTTGTCAGGTAAAGTGTTCATAAAATTCTTACATTTCAAAGCATCGTCCTTTGTATCCCTAGTTAAAGCTGAAGATTTTTGGGGTCATTGGATGGCCGAGATAGCCTAACAGCATATCTAGTGATACAGGGAAGGAGTAAATTTTGCCATTGAATCAAGCCATCTAAAACCAGCCATTGAACCACTGCACATGCAAAGCAGTCTTCTGTGTTAAGACAGCACCAATGACCGTATTGACATTATTATACTTCCTTGCATAACCAATTTTGGGCTGAATAAGGCACTTGAAAACATGAGTTATATCTTTTTTTGATGGTTTTGATCTTGCGTATGAAGCTTGGCCCTTGGTATGATAAGGAGGTCCCTTATTCCAACATCGTTAGGTGCTTTAAATACATCGAAGATGTTGCGAGGTATGTTGCATAGAATATATTTGATGCCGCATGTGTAATACCATACGGGCCGTTTGCTTGGTTACACTATAGTCTCCCCAGGGTAAGTTAGGGTTCTTTACATCTAGTCGTAGGTCGTGTATCATCTATTTATCCTAAAATAAGCAAGGTTGAATCCAATTTTGTTATGCATTCATCTGAAAATCTATATATGGTGAATTCTAAAGTTTTGCCAAGCTAGGAACTGATATAGCAGCTCATAATAAATTATTCTAGCTACTTGACAGGGTAGTTACTCAAAAGCATGAAAGGATAACTGTTTATCAATTATCATAATAACTGATTTTCTCATTAATGTATTTATGACAGACATTATGATTTTGTTGAAGTGCAGTGCAAAATTGTCAATGTAATATAAAATTAGCATCTATTTTCATAATTGTGCTGAAGTATAAGAATTAACTTGAAATACACTTTAGCTCTTAAAACAACTACTAGCCTTTGGTCATTGTTACAATTAGAACAGCTATTAAACTGATGATAGAAACAGATGATAGACTTGTATTTTGTTGAAAGATTTTGGTCCACTCATTCTAGATTCTCAAGGAAACAATGTGAACAAATCGGATCAACGTGACACTTTTTCATGATGTGGACAATGGTGTGGTTCCTCTCCAAGCTCCTGCTTTTGCCGAGTTCCTTTTTTGCAAAAAGAATTTGTGAAGTCTCATTCGACCCTCTTTTTTTGTGACTAGTCAAAAGTCTTCGCACATTTTTGAACTGATGTCAAGTCTATTCACAGCTGAAACGAATGCCAAAAAAACGTTTCCCTACAAGTCTCCTGACGGCCAGTCACGGCTTCCCTTCTTTTGCTGCTGCTTTTTTTTTTTTTTTTTTTTTGGGTGCATTGTCAAGTCTTGGCACCTTAGAACTCATGACCAGTCTCGTCGCAGATGAAACAAATCCCCAAACCAAAGGATGTTTGCGTACAAGTCTCCTGCCAGTATTCTTATCAACCTCGGTGTTCGTTTAAAAAATAAAAATAGTATTCCAGAATCTTGCGAATATAATTCTAGGTTCTATTACCATCCCAAGCAACTTATCTTCAACCAAACAAATAAGGATGATTTCAGCAAAAAAAAAAAAAAAAACAAATAAGGTTGTTCATATCCTAATTACTATTAGTTAATTAGATCTTGGCACATATAATTAGTTCTTTTGTGTATTTCCATTTGTCCAGTTTTCTTTCTAGTGTGATTAAGATCATAGCAAGAGGATATATTGAATGTTTGACAGTGGATTATGGGAGTTCTCTATGCATGCAGTACATAACATGGCACTTGCTGAATAACAAGCATCTTTTACCAGTGAGGGCTTCTAGCCCAACAAAGCACCATTGCCCCCTTGGGCCAAGCAAAGATCGATGCATGGTTCAAAGTTGAAAGAAAGTTGAAAGTCCTGGTTTCCTTCTTCGCCAGCTGCATCACTTTATGTCAGCTAATTCACAACAGCCCCATCTAGAGCGGTTTCACAAAAGACCAACTCACACCATCAATCTTATAAACGTTTTGGACAGTTTGTATGGCCAACCATTTAGGGCAGAAAGTGAGTTGGGTCACAATCCTACCGGAATCAGGTCCTTTTTTATTTGGAACTTCAAATTTTTGTGAGTTGGGTCACAATCCTACCGGAATCAGGTCTATTTTTTTTTTTTTGAATTTCAAATTTTTGGATATTCTAGCTCTGAGCTCAGGCCCAGGCTTGGAACGAACCCAAATTGGGCCAACCCAAATTATTCATTTGGGTCAAAAATAGGCCTAGTTCGAATCCGATTAAAGTTTAATATTTCATAATATTTAAATGAACTAGTTAAAACTTGAACTCTATCCTATAACACAAGTAAATAATACATGATATATTATTTTCAAGTAAATCTATTTTATTTTTTATTTTTTTGTTATTCTCTCTAAATAATAATGTACAAAAATATTAGATTCGGTTTCGAATTCAGACCTAAATTTGGGCTTCATTTCAGACTTTATCTGCCCTCGGTCTAGGGTTAGACTCAGGCCGGATCAATAACATACTTAAATCAGGTTCGAAAAAATAAATGAGCTTTATAATTAAGTCCAAATCTGATCCGAACTCTTTCAGGCCTATTTCAAAGTCCGGCCTGAAGTTGATCTAGCTCAGTGAGCCTCGATCTAGCCCAATAAGCTTCGGGCCAGTTCGAGCTCACTTTCAGCCCTATTATCCCGTTGCCGCCTTATTTCACTGCGGGATGATAATATTTGAGATGGATGGAGTTCTAGAAATCATAGCAATCGATAGATTCCACTGTACCAGTATTTTCAAATTCCTTGGGAGGAGAATGATGTCCAAAGAGAGTGCAGGCTTGATTTAATTTCTGCGAACAAGGACTGAGGGGTAAGATAAAAAATTTTGGCTGCAAAATAGACTCAATTCCCCATGAATGATGCCAACCACTGGTTCTCTAGGATGGCAAGGCCATCCCAGTCAGCTGTCGCTAGTCATTGATGAGATGGCAGCTATTGGAACCAATTCGACCCCTTTTTAATCGAAGGCTCGTCGTGGGAGTAGAGAAAGCAGAGATCTCAGCTGGCCAATTTCTTTGATTAAAAACAAAAGAACTATTCTTCCAATCTTTTCATAAGGTTAACGAAAGAGCTATTCATCCATAAAAACTTAAACATAAATTTTTTTTATTAAAAAATATATTTTAGTTAAGATGGGATGACTTTTTAAATCAAAGAATGACCAATAATACCAAGATATATTATTCTCCTACCTAGACTGATAAATTTTTTAAAAAAATATTATATTCTCAATTTAAAGAAGAGGAGTACATTTAGATGTCATACTAGTTTAGAAAAATCTAACTCTTATAAAATTGAAAAAAATATTAATTATCGAAATGATTCACTTATAGTATCATATTTGTACATAGGTGGGTACTTAAAACATAAGTATTGATATATCTTGTCATAAGATTAATCAGCATCCTGACAAGAAAACAGAATTCTGAAAAAAAATATTGCAATTGGATGCTATGTATATATATTGATAATATATAATAATAATGATAATATATATGTATATGTATAATCAAAAATGAGAATACAGGATCGACCGGTGAAGAAACAATATGTCACAGATTATGAGAAATGGGTGAAGGAGAAGAAAAAAAATCATGGTAGGAATAAGAAATGCGTACCTTTTTTTTTATTATTTTTGTTGCTGGAAATTGGACCCGGGGGCGACCGCTGGGCCAGGAAGGGGGAGCTCCGGTGAAAATCGGCGGTGATCGGCGGCGGTCCGTCGACGCATGGCGTCCTCCGGAAGACCTGCAAGAAGTCGGTGGCCGGGATTTCCGACGCCGGCCCTCCGATGCTTAAGTCAGAGGGGGCAAGTGTGAGAATGGAGACAATAGTAGAGAGTCTGGGTTTTTTTGCTTCCCGCCCTCCTCTTAAAATGGAGGAGTCCCCTTTTTATAGAAGAAGCTGGGTTACCTGTGATGTGACGGGGCAAACGGCCTGTCGTACAATCTGGTATGGAGTGGAAATTAATGCCCGATCGTGTGAGTCAACGCTGTTACTGTTGGAGATTAGGTCGAAGCTCTCGAGTCATCGTTGAATCATGCTATCATCAGTTGTCAAGTAGGTTTGCCGTAAGAGGCTCAATGTCCGTAGACGACAGAAGCCATACGATTTAATTGTTGAGTGAACCGGAGGTCGGGAGAGGTCATACGCTTTGATGGTTGAGTGAACCGGAGATCATCATGAACCATGCCCGTGCTGGAGGCCTGCAGAGGCCATACGCAATAATAGTTTGACGACAGTGGCAGGATATGGTGAGGTTGCGTATCTGGAGTCAGACTTTCTTAAGGAGTTAGGCCGGGATCGAATATTTGGACAAGGTATTTCGGAATTCGGCACCTGGTCGGGTGCCGAGCCAGTTGCCAAGCTGGGCGCATTCTAGTCCGAGCGTCATCAGGTCGGACGCTTCTGGTCGGCGCTCTCCGAGTCGGCACTTCCTGGTTGGCGCTTCCTGGTCGGCGCTTCCTGGTCGAGGAGGAGGGGGCCTTGAATTTAGTCCCACATCGGCTAGTAGCGGAAAGGTTCCGTGCCTTAAATGGGGGGTGGAAATCCTTTCCTCTCGAGGGCCCTTTTGTGGGACAAAACCGTGAGGAGGGCTCCGGGTACGCTCGACCCCCAAAGCGGACAATACCTCGGGAGGAACGCGGTCCTCTTTCTCTGCTAGCTTAATGTGGGCTAGGCTGTTGTGTGAGGCTCCGGCAGAATGCCGTCCCTGCAACAGATGGTGCGCCAGGAAGGGGGTGCCTCCTCTCTCCATTGACTACCCTCCAGGACTGTGGGGGCCCGTTGGGGTAAAACCTGGCTGGAACCTTCCCGCTGGGGGGCTATGTTGTGGGGGGAGGGGGCCTTGAATTTAGTCCCACATCGGCTAGTAGCGGAAAGGTTCCGTGCCTTAAATGGGGGGTGGAAATCCTTTCCTCTCGAGGGCCCTTTTGTGGGACAAAACCGTGAGGAGGGCTCCGGATACGCTCGACCCCCAAAGCGGACAATACCTGGGGAGGAACGCGGTCCTCTTTCTCTGCTAGCTTAATGTGGGCTAGGCTGTTGTGTGAGGCTCCGGCAGAATGCCGTCCCCGCAACAATTTTCCTCTCACGAAAGATGCCAAAGTAAAATATACTTGTTGGACGATGACAAGAAACATTATGAAACCACGAAAAAATGAAGAATTTTTTGGAGTTCAAAATTTTTTATCTCTCTCTCCTTTCCTCATCCTTATGTCAAATTTATCGATGTAAGTGGATTGAATAGACGCATATCTGTATTATATAAGCTATATTTCCAACTCATACCTCACATTTAGAGCCATGATAAGTCAAGATCCAAACGTCTAATCCAGTCTAGAAATCTTTTTGTTTGGAATTGCCCGGAGATGAACCGAATTACCAATTAGTTTATTTCTAAACATGAGATCCTACGAACGTGAACAAGATGGCCTATATGAAAAGCTAGACTAGATAAAGATTTTGTGTTTCATTAAAATAAGAGAGACGTCCCACCCACCAAAAAAAAAAAAAAGGAAAAGCCCAAGGTGGCCCGGTTAATCCCATCGATGCATGGAGATCGACGGCACCTTGCTGTTTCCTCTTGTTCTTATTTCCTTTTTATTTTTTGGGGGCAAGAGCTTTTCCTCTTCGATTTTTACGCCGCAGCCTGCAGCCACCGCATTGTTCAGTCCGAGATCTTATTTAACACACGCAGCGCGGTGGGCGGTGCGTCCGAATTGAACGCCCTCGAAATTGGGCTCCGCACCCGACCACTGTCGCTTGCATTAGCCATTAATTTCCGACAATCTCTTGCATAAACTTTTTAATTACACTCTGACTACATTGTTAGGTGCAACATACTCATCAAACTTTCCTTCTGGTAAAAACTAATTAAATATGTTATATGCTTAGCACAATTATTGAGAGCCTCTTTGAATGATTGGACCGGTAATTCTATCATATTTGTGAATTGAGTATATTCATAAATTCCTAAAAATAGCTATAAAGTATACCAGCCTGTATCTTATAGATCTTTTTTTCTCCTTGTGCGATTTGAATCTGCCCATTCTAAAATTACTTTTGGATATTTATGAATATAAGCTTAGTCTAGCCTGTAATTCTACAATTTTGTTGTTATATTAGCTTAATTTACGAATTTCATAGAATTTTCAGCTCAATCATCCAAACAGATTCTGAGTGATTTAGATTTATCCTTTGTTTCTCAGGTTCATACTCCAACTTATTGTCATTGTGCTTATTGCACTTTCTAGTTGTCCTATGTTCCATATATCACACACATCTTGGAGGAGTGATGAACAGTTGATGTTGCACAGGACAATCAGACAGTTCCACCGACACTGTACCTATATATACATCTTCCTCCATGTTTGACATTATCCGATTATATGTGTCTAAACAAACCTACCATGTTTGACATTGTCTAATTATTGTTTATAACAGCATCCAAGCATTTGCAGCAGTAGCCTTTCAGACCAAGAGAAAGAGAAAGAGAGATGATAGGAGATTTCTCTGAACAGGTGACATCCATTTGTATATTTGAGGGAGGGAGGAAGGAAAGTTGGACGTAGAGGCTTTTATTTCTTCTTTTATTCTTTTTCCCTTAATATATATATATATATATATATATATATATATGTTTATTTTATGAGGAATTCTACCAAGGGGCGTGCAGGACCGAGTCAAAAAGAGGACTTGGCCATCATATTATTCTAAAATTATTGTGTGGGCCGAAGGGAGCGATCTTTTTGATGCTTCTCGGAGAAAAAGCTGGACCTGTCTTCACAATTCAAAGGCTTGTTCCCCAGTTCAATTGTTTAAACCCCACATTCGACTTTTTGAGTGCGGAGTGGGTGGGGATTTTTCCCTCCAATTCATTTCTATTTTGTCTTCTTCTAAGTTGATGAGACTTCCGCGCATGAGACATGAGTATGTCTTTTGCTTGCTGCGTGTTCGTAAAGCTCTACTGTTCGCCTTCATCGATTACTCAAGCCGTTGAAATTGCAGCATAAATCCTACCTATATTCTATTCTCCTCAAAATTAAGTGACAGCACTTTGACTGATGAATTAGCATAGCTAAATCATTTCAGCAACTAATTAATGAAGGGCCATATGCTTGTGTACCTGGCACCTAGGCAGAATTTTGACTTGAGTTATTATTCGTGGTCGGGATTCTAGTTATATTATCGTAGCATTGCGCTTTTCTTTCATCATAGTCTATTTATAGAACGTCTTCAATTTATAGTTTGATTTGTGCTGCTTGTCTTTCTAGTTGGAAGAGGGGTCGGACCAGGATGCTGGCCAAGACCATGCACGAGCCTCCCACCAGTTCGAACCGCAAAGAATGGATAAATGATAGTAGATTTTATGGCTTTGAACTTTCAAGAACTTTGCTAGAATAGATCGTCCTGCTCACTATAGTTGGGCCACCCAATTTTAGCCAAATAAACCCCAGCACCGGTTGAGCCAAGTCTCGGCCCCGCTAAGAGTTAATCCAAGCTCGAACTTCATCGAGGGCTCAGCCGATTTTAGACAGGTCTCTCCGCTGCTACCACCTGCGTCAACCTTCTTTAATACTCATAGCAAGGCGCCCCTTGTGGGACAGAGCCGTGAGGAAAAAATTGTCGTGCACAAGCTTTCTGCTGAGCTGCTCCAGCACTCTCCATAGACAACGCGCCCAGACCGAGCCCAGGGCGCCCCTATATTTACCGACGCATTCCGATCTCGGTCGGGGTGTCTTATCCGACCTTCGAGCTCGTGGCGCTTTACCGAGCACATCTCGAAATCAGGGATGCTAAGCCGACCGTAGCACCCGACAAGCCGACCTTGTCAAATATATGATGCGACCTTACCGAGCTCGGCCTCGCCTACGGCCACATCCACGAGCCTGCCTACACCTACCTACGCGGCCGTACATCGCAACGTCTCCGCTTTGATTGCTGGCCAACGACAATTAAAGACAATGCAATGCTGCTCCAGCCACACCCTGCTACAATTGTCAACGCCCTCCCGTTCACAAGAATGGACCGCATCGTGTGCCTCAAGCAAGTCCTAGCTATGCGTCATTTGGTTGGAAGCCATCTCCTCTCATGATGAGAACGGGCCACACCTCCGCCACCTAGGCACCTCTGTATGGACTACAAATAGCCCCATTGGTAATACCTAGGAAACTTTTTTTTTGGGGGGGGGGACCGGTAAGGCTTTGTGCAGGTACGCCGTCGCGCGCGAGATGGCTCACCCTCTTCCTCGACCTTCCGACAGCTCCCTCGACTCCTCCGGCGTGGTCACCCTTGGGCCAAATTTGAACCACAACAGCTGCCCATTTAAAGGATGGTGACTAAAAAAGAAGGCTCAGAAAAGCAAACTATAATATTAGTTGAAAACCAAAAAATATAAAAATTTAACATGTAATAATGGTTCGGGAAAAAACCCCTCTCTATAGTTATAACTTTGGATATATATATGACTTGCCTAATTTCTGGACATATGTTCGATTACTGGTTTGCTATTATAGTTATAACTTCCTGACTGTTGCACTCTTGATTTAAATTCTAGGTATTGTCTCCACTCTTCTTGTTCAGATATTTCGTAACTATCCGTCAATCATTTGATTCTGTTACACACAATGCCTTGCCTTAGACCGATCATTAATTATTTAGATTCCATTTAATTAGTTAAATTTATTTGCGAAGTCATTAGTACTGATGTGGGGTCGGAACCCCGACACCAGCCCGCACACCGGACGAGCAGGGAAAGCATCCGCGTCCTCCCCGAGGTATTGTCCGCTCTGGGATTGCCGCTTCGGGTCTGCGGGAGGTCGCCCAGGGCCGGAGCCCAATGACAGTCCCAATGACAGTCCCGAGCCCTGCCGGCGCGGGGGTCCGCGGAGGTTGCCCCCTACCCTCACGGTTTTGTCCCGCAAAAGGGCCCTCGATGAGAAGAGGTGTTTGCACCCCCCATTTAAGGCACAGACCTTTCCGCTGATTATCCGATGTGGGACTAAACTGGGAACCCCATCCCACAACACAGCCCCCCAGCGGGAAGGTCTGTGCGTGGCCGGGGCCCTTCCTCTAGCGCCATCTGATGTGGGGTCGGAACTCCGACACCAGCCCGCACACCGGACGAGCAGGGAAAGCATCCGCGTCCTCCCCGAGGTATTGTCCGCTCTGGGATTGCCGCTTCGGGTCTGCGGGAGGTCGCCCAGGGCCGGAGCCCAATGACAGTCCCAATGACAGTCCCGAGGCCTGCCGGCGCGGGGGTCCGCGGAGGTTGCCCCCTACCCTCACGGTTTTGTCCCGCAAAAGGGCCCTCGATGAGAAGAGGTGTTTGCACCCCCCATTTAAGGCACAGACCTTTCCGCTGATTATCCGATGTGGGACTAAACTGGGAACCCCATCCCACAACAAGTACATATAATAACAGGTTGCAAATAGGGTTTGTCACTCCAAACTAGGACTGTGCCTCCACTTGCATCTGATCCAAGTTGACATGATACTGGTTCATCATATACTAAAAAGAAAGTTGGTGATCCAATCTAAAATCCTTTCTCCCTCTAAGAGATATAATCCGTTGAAAGCACGTTTATTTGGTGGAAAGGTTTTCTCTCCCACCTTCTTCCACTCCGCCAACTCCTAAAATTGTCAGCTTTTCATACAAATGAAGGTATCAGCATCTCCCAATCAGATGGAAGACTAAACTGTGTACTAAAAAGTGAAATGTTAAATACTTGAAAATTAGCTTTTTCTTTTTTGTTTTCCAAGGGCTTGGAGGCTACAGTTAGCGAGGCTTTAGAGAAAGTAGAATATTAGTACATGAGCACTGAAACGACAACCAACTTCTATATGAAGTACATGACCCAGTGCAATCTCTGAAACATATCTCGCCCTCTTCTTCTTTTTTTTTCGGTCTCGCAGAGCTACAGTTCAGAGCCTGGGAAATAAAAAGGAAGATTTCTACGTCAATGCGAGGATGCGAGTTTGAATACTGTCAAAAGTTAAGCGTGCGAAGTTTTGCAGTCGCAAGTATATACATGGAATCCTCCCTTAAAATATGTCACATCTATCTCCTTAAAATACCAAACCAAATTCTTCATTTTCTACCTTTTTAAGCTCTGCAATTATCCCTCTGTATAGTTTCTTTCATCATGCACTCCTGAAAATATTATTACACAACAAAATTAAAACAGGGAAGCAAAGCCATAATTAGCCATAATTATCTAGTCCAGAGATGAAGTGAACTGGAAAAGGCATCAAGCGTTTCCCACGAGTCAAAAGTCGTCGGTCAAAAAGTCAACAAGAATAGCTGTTAGAATTTAAAACACTTGAGATGTCCCACCTACTCTTGTACGCAGGACTGTAGACATGTCTCCAGAAACAAGTGTGGTTATGCCCAGGTTTCAAGAGTTGGAGAGCTCATATACATCTCTCTGCCAATAAAAAAAGTGAGACTCAATGCATCTCATATATGTCATGACACCAGAACAAAGACGCAAAAAAATAACGAGAGAGAGCCATGGGGTCAGATCTTCTGCCCATAGCTCTGTCCTGAAGTGATCCAATCTCCTGTGGCCTACCACACACTACAAATTAACGCAGCATCCCATCCAATGCTACGGAAACAAAAGCTGGTCTTGGTTTGGTTTGGTGGGGGTTCGTCCGGCTCCACTCCATGTCTCGATAGTTGTTAAAAGAAGAGAAAGGAAAGGGCACAGTAGTCAAGGACACTCGACCCTTTCTCCTTTATTAGCTGTTTCACAAGGCTCATAGTGAAGCTTTTGTTCGAGCAATGTCATGCCATGAGACATGGTTTATGGCTCAGAAGGAGAAGCACCAAACACATGATTTGGTGTTGAAAGAGGAAAAGGTGGAGGAAAGCAACACATGGGGAGAGGACTTCTGGGTGTCTTGCAGCAGACTGAGCACTTTGGGGCTTCGGCTTTGTAGGTTAAACTAAGCAAGGAGCTTAAAAAGTCCTTGGAGGGGGGGACATTGGCTGGGTCGTGGGACTTCAAGGGCTCCTACTCTTTCCTCGAGGTCAAACACTAATAAAGTCCAAACAAGACCTCCCGAAAACAAATTAAAAAAAAAACCCTTGTTAGTGGCAGACATCCAATTTCACAGGCCAAAACTCTTCCTTTATGAGTACTGTTTGCTTTCTAATAAATATGAGCAACTCGAAAGAAAAATCGATAGGTATGAATGGCTTGAAAAGAAAAAATATTTGTCTTGCAATAAATTTGAATAGCTCGAGAAAAAAAAAAAATTATAATCTATGTATGTCGCGGAGCTGCATCTGCCCCGCCAAAAACTCACCCTCCACACATGCAAACAAAACAGCTGATCCAGTTCACTCTTTCTCCTGCCCTCTCTCTCTCTCTCTTTCTCCAACTGTGCTTATTTTATTAGCCTTAAATGAAGCATACCGGAGGCAAAATTTAAGTACCAACATAATGGCTAACAGCATGACTAATTATAATCCGTCCTTCTCGATCTCTCTCCCATTGACTATTGTACTCGTTTCTATTAGCTTTTAATGAAGCTGCCAAAAGGTCTAGGAAGTCATCGCATTGCCTATCATGGCCACATGCAACAAATGGTTAGGCATTAAGCTTTTATATTCTCTCCGGCCTGCCTTCCTCTCACTCTCTCTCCGGTCTTCAATCCACCCTCCACCCTTTTTTTTGGATGTACTATTTTGCTTCCAAGGAAGCATGCCCGACCGAAGGTACATCATCAGAAGGGCGAAGTCTTATTAGCCTCCTAATGACATAATAACTACTAGCATAAATAAATGAACACTCGTCAGTCGTTATTATTATATCCATGAGAGCCATTGAAAAGAGGTTTAAAAGTTCGTGAATATATATGAGTTCATGGGAACAACGCATCGATGATATATAACTGATAGGACGACAGCCAGAGGCACGTACGGTATCATAGTAACGCTGGGCCAAAAGGCACGGTTAGCATGGCAACAGTAGGGCCAAAGCCTCTTTCTCTTGTCAACTAAAGTAAAAGAAAAATGCCGCCCATCTCTGCATTCCTCCCTCTTCTCCCTCCTAGTTGCGAGTCCCAACTCTCCTCCACCTCACCACCCCAAGTCCCAACCATACCAAGACTTGCTCCCAAGATCTACGACCCGCTACCGAGTTCCCAAACTCAGACAGAGATGGAAGGCAGTCTGCTTTCTGATAACATATACCATATAACTTAATATACTTTAAAGAGGAGGAGCACTGCAGCAGTCCAGTCTTGGCTCCTGGTGGTGATGAAGCCGATCCCCATTCTCCCCATCTTCGTCGTCTCCAAAGGCTTCGGTGGCAATGCGATTGGGTCTCTTGGGAGGAGGAAGCTCCGGGGAGGACGAGGCCGACGAGAAGGGCCACATTGCCCGGGAGTCGCAGCTCGACAAGCTTTCGCAACTGAAGCACGAACCCAGCACCGCATTGGGACTGGGTGGCGAAGGATGGTAATCCAAAGAGGAGAACAAGTTCCTCCTTTTGCGCCCATGACCAATAACGCCACCGTTACCGCCAGTGCAGTCCAGAATGAGCTGAAAGCATTCTTCCACCTTTTCATGGAGATTGTTTGACCAATTGGTAGACGTTAATATAACGAGGAAAGGACGTAACTGATTGGAGGAAAAAGTAATACGAGATCCAACCTTGGGAGCGTTGAGGAAGGCCAGGAGGTGGTGGGTCTCGTGGCACTCCAAGGCGTCCCCAGCAGCGGCGCCAATGCCGGGCTCCAGCTGCTGGTCGAAAACGTGTCGCATCGCCGCCGCGGCCCACGCCGATGCCGGATACCGGACCCATCTCCCATCTTTTAACCAAGAAGCAAATAAAATAAGCAATCGGAGCAGAGAGAGAGAGAGAGAGAGATTTTAACAAAGAGGAACGACTTGTTGCCAGAACCCACCGGCTATGACGGAGAGGAGAATGGCTTCGCAGCGGAGGAGGGCGGAGGAGGGGGTGAGGGTACCGTTTTGGGGTTTGTAAAGGAGGCGGGGGAGGAGGAGGTGGATCAAGGAGAGAGGGGTGACGGGATTCATCCGCCAGCCGAGGGCGGAGAGCACAAGAAGCTCCATCCGCCGCACGGTCTTGGTCTCGAACACGTACCCCGCCTCAACCTCCCCGTCTGCCTCCGCCTCCACCGCGGCCGCCTGGAGGTCGAGGAGGAGCGGGACGTACGTTTCCTCCACCTTCGCCGCCAGAGACAGGCATGCCACCGCCGACAGCCGCCCCATCCACGGCCGATCACCCTGCAGCCGAAGCCTACCTCCGCCGGAAAGGAAGCACCGGTCGAGGTAGTTCACGGCGAGCACCGCCGTGAGAGCAGAAAATCCATGCCGGGCGACGGCTCGCACCACCCACTCGACGGCGCCCCTCCTCGCGGAGCGGAGATAAAGGTCGTCAGCGCCATCAGAGGAAAGCGTGGGGTGGGTCTCCCCTTCTTTGGCGACCAGAGAAGACAAGATCTCCGCCCAGTCCTCCGGCAGCTCCGTCCCGACCTCGGCGGCTGAGACGGGGAGGTGGGAAGGTAGAGAGGCATCGGCGTCGAGCTCCGAGTGCTCTTCTGGGCAGTAGAGGGGGTCAAGGAGGAAGGTGAGAGCCATGGTCTCCTTCTGAGGGGAAGAAGAGGTTGGCGGGTTTTGTTCATGATACGCAGGGGTTATAGTAGTGGTGGGAGGATGGAGAGGAGAAGACGATCGAAAAGGAGGAGAGGGAGTGGCTTCTCGTCATCTCCCTTCGTTCTCTTCTCTTCTCTGTCTCTGTTCTATCTTTATCTTCGCCTCCCCTTTCCCTTTGTTGGCTTTTTCTGCTGCTATGGCGCCTACTGGGCTTCGGTTGCAGCAGCGAGGGTGAGCATAGGGAGAGAGAGACGGAAAAAGCGCAAGCTTTAATTGGAGTTGGGGCGTCACCAGGCCTTCGCCTGCCTGCAAGCTGCCATTCTTTTTATACTATTCTTTTGTTTTATCTTTCTTTTCTTTTGTTGGTTTTTACTGTGGGTGAGATCCAGATACAGTAGGTCCGGGAAAGAAACGCTTCAATGTGTGCTCCAGCATTGCCATGCGTTGCTACAGAACAAGAGCCACAAAAAAAAAAGTTTGCTACGTTTGTTTAATATGGTAAGCCAACATCCAAGTATTCGGCCATGGCGAGCCAGCTCAATAATCTAGGCCCTAGTGGTGGTGTATCCTGGGGCCGGGCTTTGCCCAGAGGTCGCAAAAATTTACTTAGACCTTGGCAGGCCTACCTTCCGA